>NC_081561.1:79028058-79113370 GCF_022355385.1 Mustela nigripes | reverse complement strand
GTGTGTGTGTGTGTGTGTGTGTGTGTGTGTGTGTGTGTGTGTGTGTGTGTATGTGTGTGATTAAACACTTATAGGTGGTCAGAAAGCAGAATGAACAGTACTTATCACTTTCATGTGTAAGTAAACATTGACTACAATTGCCATAGCTGTATTTCCCGTCTGCCACAGAAACACTGACTGACCGTGTCAGGTGTGAGGAAGCTTGGCCTCATCTGCTCGCTCCATTCTCTCCCATGTTTCTCACCATTCAACAACACCCTCTGGACTGTAACCAGGAGAGAATCAGAGCCTCATGCTTGATATACTACATCAAGTGCCTGACCTCAATGGTATCAACCAGGGTTTTTTGGGTCGATCTGTTTTATACTTGTACCAGAAATGAGAGCTGCCATTAAAAATGGTCTCTGGCAGGACGCTGGGGTGGCTGAGTCGGTTAAACATCTATTACTCTTGATTTTGGCTCAGGTCATGATCTCAGGGTTATGAGATTGGTTCCCATGTTGGGCTCTCTCCTTCCTCCCACCCCTTCCCTCCCCCACTTGCTTGTGCATGTGCGCAATGTGTTCTCTCTCAAAAAAAAAAAAAAAAATCTCTGGCCCCTTATTGGTCAGTCCTTAGATGGGATCTGATTGCTTCTTCAGTGGTGGGGCAAGCACAAGCAGAGTGGAGTGGCATAGGATGGCGTGGGTAGCTGTCGGTTAAACTTGGAGTGGGAGTTGGACTGGCATTGAGAGCAATTGATTGGCTGTACAGGTAGTCCTCAGGACATGGGGAAGGGGATCGATGACCATAGCATAAAAGAAACAAGAGGTATGGAAAAAACAAGTCTCTGTTTCTTATTCCTTCTGAAATACTTTCTCATATCTCTTAGGTCTGGGAACTAAGGCTGCTTCCTTGATTATAGATCCATTTGTATAAATTAAGGAAAAGAGCAGCAGGTAGCTATGCTGGGAGAGAAGCTCCTGAGAGAAATGCCAATCTTTTTGTATGTCTGTGGTAAATACTTACATGGAGTTGTCCAGATTACACCACCAGGTAGTGGAGTGCTAAAGCTGCTCCAACATCCATTCTCATTGTAGATGTGGACGTTGAGTTCCAGGGACCCGTAGCCCGTGTCAGACTGAACTAACCTTCGTATTGTCCCTCAGCCTCTTTAATTTCGAGGTTGGAAGGTGCAGGGGTTCACCGCCTGCATGAGCAGAAGATGATGGCCAGATCCAGGTCTTCTGCATAGGGTATAACCTTGTCCAGTTCCTTAACCACTTTGTCCCTCTGTTCCTCAACTGGCAAATCAGAAGAGTAAGGTTGTTGTGAGAAGGAAATGCAAAAACACCATGCAAATGCTGAGCCAGTTCAGCTGACAGCAAGAGCTCAGTAAGGGCAAACTACTGGCGTCATTGTGATTGTTATTCCCTCTTGGCTATTTTGCTCTTTTACTAGCAATTTTGTCAACATTTAAAAAATGAAAAGTAGAAGTGACACCTTATGAAAATGAAAGGGATTATTTATAGATTCAATTGACCACAGTTAATATGCAATGATGTGCTGATGTTATACATAAAAGAGAGTCATAGTTGAGCTCTCATGAGAGGCCAACTGTGTGTGTGTGTACTTAAGAAAACTACATTTTCTTCATTTAGGCATGTAACAGAAAAATGTTGATTTGGTTGGTAATTTCCTAGCACCGTAGGGTTTGGAAACTTAAATAAATTTGATGTTCACATTTGCTACCCCCTTGATTTATAAGGAAAGAAGTAGGTCAGAGAGGTAAGTGACATATTCAAGACTACACGTAATAATAGAGCTAGGCAGGCAGCTTGTGGCCTCACTGCTTTGTGTCAGAGACATGTTTTACAGATTTTCATGAGTATCACCTGCTTAGTTAGCATCTGACACTAGTTTGCTTCCATATCAGATGGTTGTAATGAGAATTTTGTTGAACACTTCTCAATGCAGATAAAAATAGGTAATTGAAAATTTTTAGACAGTTTATAAAATACTTCAATAAGGTGCATTTCCTTAATGATGGAGAGATGTAAAGCTTGAAGCAGGGTTGAGAAGAAGCTAAAAACAGATCAGGGACTAAAAACCTCTTTCAAAGAGAGGAGTGAGTGTGAATTACTCTGTGGGTCTGGAGATTAAGAAAATGAAATTTGAGCCAGTATCTTTGAAACCTTTTCCTATTTTGTCATTCAGTTGAGTGGCTTCGGGAGACTATCACTTTCTCTTTCCACATTTTGATTGTGTTTAAAATAGAGCATAAAATAACTTCGAAGGATAGAAGTTCTTCAAAGGATCGAAACATCAGATTTTTAAGGCTGACGAAGTGCACTCAGGAGAGTGATATTTACTGGCATGTCTGAAATGGGTTGTTCTTCTGGGTTTTGGCTGTGGTTATCTTCAGATACCATTAAAACGAATCCACGGATGGCACATTAATTTTAAAAAAGCAAATGGTCAAAAGAAGTTTTTGGAAAGAATGGAAATAATCCAGTCATTTAAGGCATTTATCACCCAAATGACTGATGGCTGAGAAATTGCAAAGAGACAGCTATCCTGAGCTGTGTGAATCACTGCTGACTAATTAAATAGTGGTTAAGGCAAGCAAACCACACCGTGGACCTTTAAGAAATGATTTCAGATTCAATATTATGATTTTCTGTACTTCATCCTTCCTATATAGTTATAAAATACAGGAAAAACAAATGTAAAATAAACCTGGTTGGAAACCAAAATGTTATAAAACTTTAAAAAAAAAAAGCTTTATTTGAGATACTTATTTGGGTGCTCCATTTAAGATCACTTGGCATGGCTCTATTATCCTTGAAAGCAAACTGGAGGTGGTTTTGACTTAACAAAACAAACAAAAAAAACCAAAATGAAATGAACAAGGGAAAATAGGAACTGGATATTTGCATGCAATTTCCATGTAGTATGAAAATATGTAACAAACACATTTCCATTTTAAGTACTGAATGAATGACAGTATGAAGCAAAGTAAAATAAATCTTAAATTTATCCAAAAGCATGTTTTTAAACAAAAAAGTTTTTTAAATTTTTTTTGTCGGGGGGCTGTGCAGGGAAGATGGGGAGAGTTGCGTAAATGTTACTCATAGGTGTATTTGAAAGAAAGTGAGCAGGAAGGGACAGAATGGAGCTGCAGCCTGTCTGAAAACCACCAGCTCTAGGACAGGAGACTGTTTCCTAACCTCCATGGATCCCAGTTTCTTCATCTGAACAATACAGTGATTTGACTAGGTCATCTAAAGATGGCATTCATCTCTGCAAATAATCTGTCATTATCAGTAATTGAAGAATTCCGAGATCCATATGGGCCAGAGCTTGAAGGCTTCCTTGAGGATATTAACAGGAACCAGATTCTGAAGGAAATCTAAAACTCCTTTTTTGTCAAGAGGGCGTTTCTCTTGGATATAGGGCATGAACAGAGACATCGGCAGGGGGCATCCTCGTAATTTATTGCCTGATTACTGGGCAAAGAGTAGGCATTGACTCTGTAGGGGGATTAGATCAGGGATTACAGCAGATTTGGGGCAGCCATTGAAAGAAATTTTCAAGCCATCAGTAAGAACACCCTGCTTTGAATAGAGGTATATTGAAGTTGATGAATATGAAGGATCACAGATCTGCTTAGGTGTGGACTTTAACATACTTCCCATTTTTATGAAGTAAGGAAAGGAAAAAGCCCACAGGGTAAGTGGGGCATTAAAATAAGACTGAAGGTACATCTGCCTGGCTGGGCAGAGGGAGCCCTATGGAATGGGTTCTCCTGGGTGCTGAGAGGGAGGTGGGGGAGCTGACTTAATGAGCTGGCCGGGAGCTGGAAGGTCCCAGAGACTGCCAGGAGGTTAGCTCTGCTTCAAGATGGGGAACGCTGAATTAGAAATCTTTGTGATCTGAGTTAGTAAAGCTTAGGCTGTGACCACGGGAATGAGACATGATGTACAGTGGGGACAAGTCAGCATACAGAATTTGGGGGTGGGCGGGGATGTGTGAGATGTGGGGGCAGAGTGACACAGTTGTTGAAATGCTCAGGCTGATGACTGGCAGAGTGTAGGGGTGAAAAATCTGAGCCAGGGGCAGGAGAAAGAGGGGAGGGGAACAAGTGTGGATGCCTTGAGTGTGATACTAGTTTCTGAAACCGGCTGTGTCATTGTGAGTCACCTGCTGTGAGTGTAATCACTTAGCCTCACAGGGCCTCTGTGTTCTCCCAGAGGAATGAGGGTGAAGAGAGTGGAAGTGTGTCTGTGCTTCTCAGTGGGGGCAGTATTGCCCTCTAAAGGGCATTTGGGAAATGGGTGGGGCTGTTTTTACTATCTCATGGTCTGTAGGGCAGGCTGCCCTTGTGGTAGATACCCTGCAGTTTCAGGACAGTCCTGCCGAACACAGAATGGTCTGGTGGCCTTCATGCCTTTAGAATGACCCAGTTGGCATTCCTGAAGAATGTCCTGTAAAAATGTTTCATTTCTGCTTATCTTTTTTTTTTTTTTTTTTTAAGATTTTATTTATCCATTTGAGAGAGAGCAGAGGAGAAGGGGGAGAGGGTCAAGAAGGCTCTGCACCAAGGAAGGATCCCCACGAGGGGCTCAGTCTCACAACCCTGAGATCATGACCTGAGTCAGAATCCAGATTCAGATGCTTAACTGACTGAGCCACCCGGGCCCCTCTCATTTATGCTTATCTTAACTCAAGTGTTTAATTCCATGTGCCACTGATCCTTTTGAACTCTTATTTTCTGCCTTTTTTTTTTTTAAAGGGGAAATTTTTCTGATCTTGTTTTTTTCCCCCCAATCTAAACTCACTCATTATAAGCAGATCTAAGCAGTTGACTACTTCCATATGTCTTTTAATATCTGGACATCCACTTACTGGAATACATCATGTTTTAAATTTATTTTTCCTTAATATTATGATAAAAGGGCATATGCACATACACATGTATCTTATTAATTTTATAATCAAAATTTCTCTCTAGTACAGTAAAGGCAGAGATGATAAAATATGTATTCTCTTAAGAGCAAGTCTGTTAAGTTTGAGAACCACTTAACTAGAGAGGTTTCAGGGTTTCTAACTTCTGCCATCTCTGAAACACTGTGGCTCTGTGAATGTTATGATTTGAAGAGGTAGGTTTTCTGTACTGGGAAATCTTGAAAAGTGACAGCATCAGGATTGGAATTGAGTGGAAAGCAGCCACTTCAAGTGAATCCAGGAAGTCCTGAAGAGGTTGAGATCTATCTGGAGGGGAAGCACATGATGGGTCCTTGGGGAGAGAGTGTTTCCTGCTGCTGTAGGCAGATGGGGTGAGGGGGGAGGAGTGTGTATTGGTTTGGCAGCCTACAGCAGAAGAGTGGGGGAGGGGAGGGCATTAAAATATAGGAGTTACGACTTCACACTCATTTTTTTAGCTTCATCTGGATGATTCTCCTTTTAATATGAAGTACATGGTGGAGGAAGTTTTTAAAATAATTTAGCTACCCTCCAGTGTGTATCCCTTTTTTTTTGGAAGTTTATTTTTTTTTACATTATGACATGGTACCATCAGTCATTATTGTGAAGGTCCTCTACTGGAAGGCAGGAAGAAAGTTACCCATGATATGCAATCTTCCTTTCTATTTCAATAGGCCCACTATTGCCACTTCAGTTTGAAAAGGAGAATTTCTCTATCTTCCACTTGTAAACTTGAATAATATATGAAAGAATACATAAAATAGTAAAACTACAAGTGACTATAGATACCTGCCATAAGAAAAAATATAAATGTCAAAATAATGAGACCTCCTTTAAAATACAGTGTGGGATTTCTTGGGTTTATTTCCTTTTCTTTAAAATTTATATATTTTTTAAGGATTTTATTTAAGAGAGAGAGAAAGTGAACAGGGGGAGGGGCAGAAGGAGAGAGGAAAGAAAATCTCAAGCAGACCGCTGTGAGCACAGAGCCAGCCCGATGTGGGGCTTGATCCCATGACCCCGAGATAATGACCTGAGCCAAAATCAACAGTTGGACACTTAACTTACTGAGCCCCTCAGCTGGCCCTTTAATTTATATTTTTAATTTTAATTCCAGTATTGGTAACATACAACATTATATTATTTTCAAGTATACAATGTAGCGATTCAGGAATTCCATGTATTACTCAGTGCTTATCAAGATAAGTGTACTCTCCATCCCTGTCACGTAGTTTACCCATTCCCCAACCCACCTCCTCTCAGTTTGTTCCTTGTCATTCAGAGTCTGGGTTTTTGTTTTTGTTTCTTGGTATGTCCCCCTGCCTCTTGTTCACTTGTTTTTTAAATTCCACATATGAATGATATCATATGGTATTTGTCTTTCTCTGAGTGACTTATTTTGCTTAGCATTTATAGTTTCTCAAGATATCCATGTTGTTGCAATGGCAGGATTTTATTTTTTATGGCTGAATAATATTCCCTTGTATATGCAGAGAACAGCTTCTTTATTCATCCGTCTCTCACTGGATGTTGGGACTGCTTCCATAGTTTGGCTACTGTATAAACATAGCAATGCACATATCCTTTAGGATTACTGTTTTCTTATTCTATGGAAAGATACCCAATAGTGAGATCACTAGATTACAGGGTAGTTCCATCTGTAAATTTTTATTTATTTATTTATTTATTTATGTATTTATTTTTTTTTAAGATTTTATTTATTTATTTATTTGACAGAGAGAGATCATAAGGAGGCAGAGAGGCAGGCAGAGAGAGAGAGAGGAGGAAGCAGGCTTCCCGCTGAGCAGAGAGCCCGACATGGGACTCGATCCCAGGATCCTGAAATCATGACCTGTGCTGAAGGCAGGGGCTTTAACCCACTGAGCCACCCGGGCGCCCCTCCATTTGTAAATTTTTGAGGAACCTCTGTATAGTGTTTCACAGTGGCTGCACCAATTTGCATTCCCAGCAACAGTGCACAAGCGTTCAGGTTTCTAATACAGTGACTCAGCACTTCCCTAGACACCCAGTGCTCATCACAGCAAGTGCCCTTCTTCATCTCCATCACCCATTTCCCCCAGCCTCCCCCTGCCCCCACCCTCCTCCTCTCTGGGAAGAACCATCCGTTTGTTCCCTGTAGTTAGGAGTCTGCTTTTTGGGTTGTCTCTTTTTTCTGTTTTGTTTCTTTAATCTCACATATGAGTGAAATCATGGCATTTGTCTTTCTCTGGCTTATTTCATTTAGCATTATACTCTCTAGATCTATCCATGTTGTTAAAAATGGCAAGATTTCATTATTTTTTTTGGCTAAGTAGTATTCTATTCTTTGTGTATATATAAACCACATATTTTTTACCCATTCAGGGACCATGGGCTTTTTTTTTTTTTTTTTTTTTTAACTTGGTTTGAAACTAGAGAAAGTTTGAACTTGATACCCAATGGTTGCTGTGATCACGAGTGAAATTCCGAGGGGATATTTTGGACTCGAAATTTTTTAAAGATTTTATTTCTTTGAAAGAGATAAAGAGCATGAGCAGGGAAGGGGCAGAGGGAGAGGAAGAAGCAGGCTCCCCACTGAGCAGGTAGCCCCATGGGGGGATGGATGCCAGGACCCCAAGATCATGACCTGAGCTGAAGGCAGACGCTTAACTGACTGAGCCACCCAGGCCCTCCTGGAGTCAAATTTCATAACAACTATTTGAGTCCAGTTGTTTAATGTAGGTGCTTGAGGAGAAAAATTAGATGAAGTTTGAAAGGATAGATAGATTTAAAATCGAGTGAAAATGGAAACAATTGATACAACTTCTATATGCGATATGTAAGGGGGTTGGGGCTCCAAATTTATGGTGAGATACTGAATACACTGAGCATGACTTTTGTAATATTGCTCACTCTAGAAAATTGAGTTAATAGAGGAAAGCACAAATTTAAAAAATTAGTAAATAAATTGCCTCTAACGCCAGCGCCTGAGGATAATTATGTTAATGTTTTGGTGCATATTATTCTAGTCATATTTTTCTGTTGTTTTTTTAAAAAGTGCCATTAAATGTGAAGCACAGTGGGGGCACCTGGATGGCTCAGGCCGTTAAGCATCTGCCTCTTGGTTTAGGCTCCGGTCATTTTCCAAGGTCCTGGGATGGAGCCCCTCATCCAGCTCTCTGCTCAGCTGGGAGCCTGCTTCTCCCTCTCCTGCTCCCCCTGCTTGTGTTCTTTCTCTCCCTGTCAAATAAATAAATTAAAAATAAATGTGAAGCACAGTGGATGGTACCCTAAGTTCACGGAGGGAGAGAAGGGCACTGCCCCTGCTCCCTAAGGACCTAGAGCTGGTACCACAGCCCCTCTTGTGATGGCTGTATTTCTCTGCACTTGAGGTCCTCAGTGTTGTTTCCTTTTTGAATCCTGATCTTGGTTGAATGAGTATCTTTTTGTTTCCCCCAAGGACTGATTGATTGATTGATTGATTTAATTAATTTATTTAATAAAGAGAGCAAGCACAACTGAGAAGGGCTGAAGGAGAGAGAGACAGAATCTCAAGCACAGAGCCCAGTGTGGGCTTCATCTCATGACTGTGAGATACGTGACCTGAGCCGAAACCTGGAGTCGGATGCTTAACCAACTGTACCACCCAGACGCCCCTTGGGTCTCTATTGTGTAATATTTGGCCCTTTGCGTATATTATTTCCAGTTCTCATAAGCCATGCAAGGTAGATATTTTGCTTAATTTTACAGGTAAGGGAAGGGATGCTCCAAGAGGTTAGACAGTTTGCCCAAGGCTCTCTATGCAGCAAGTGATAGGGTTGTTGGATTCAAGGCTGCACTTGTCCCCATAGCACTGGACTGTCTCAGGACAGGACTCCTATCAGAATCTGGGATTGTATCATGTATTCGTGGTGGATGTCACGGAATGTAGGGAGTGTGAGATAGGATGAGGAGTGTGCACACAAGGCACTTGGGAAAGGAAAGGTGCCTGAGTCAGATGGGCTTGGCAAGTGCTGTTGAACAGAGTAAGGTCTTTGAAGGAAGATGTAGGTTGAGTCCAGAGTGGGGAGAGAAGCTGGAGCAGAGCTCGCAGGGTCTCAGCTTCCAACTCCTGAATGGCAGACCAAAGGGTCTGGAGGCCAGGGTCTGGAGACTGAATAAAAGCCAGATTGCTCCTGTACTGACTGTTCTTAGGGTTTCCAAAGAGCGTTAGAAGAGAATTTGGAGATGACAAAACCTGTTGAATCTGTAAAATGTTTTTCTATAGTTTGGGGTGAATATTTGGATAAACCGACAGTTTGAATCTGTAAAATGCTTTTCCGTAGTTTGGGGTGAATATTTGGATAAACCGACAGTTTGAATCTGTAAAATGCTTTTCCGTAGTTTGGGGTGAATATTTGGATAACCAACGGTTTAAGGTTGAGGGTTGAGGCTGCTACATTGATAGTGCCCACCTGCTCTATCCTGCAGCGACGACTTTGTTCAATAACAAAAAGGTTGTTCTCAAATAGATGATGGTGAAAAGCAGTGTGTTGCAATCATGTCTTGCCCTGAAAAGCACAGTTCCCTCTAGCTCTAGAAAAGGACTACTTGAATGAGGAATAATGAATGTAACACCACCAAATAAACTTGTTGTATGATAATTCCAAAAGGATGGTAGGTAGTGACTAGGGGACTTCAAATGTCTGTGGCGTCTGTGTGTTGCCCCTGTGCTCAAATTCCCAGGGGTGAATGTGAAAGCCAGCAAGAGAAGAGAGATGGGAACTGTTCATCGCCTCTCTATGTGCAATTCTTTTTTAACAGATGTGCATGTCCTTTTTTCCCCTGGAAGAAAGCATACCAATGATACTTCCTCCTCTTGCTTTTCCGGTGTTCCGTTGTCTCTCTACCTGCCTCTCCCTTCTTGTTTTTTGCCTCTTTGCACACACATATTTCAGGATGCCTGGTGACCTTCCTCCTCTTGGCTAGGAGCCTGGGCAGACATGATCAGTCTCTAATCCTTGGCCAGCAGCCTGCTGGGAACCACTGGGTTCTTGTCAGTTTCTCTTTGACCTTCACATATATATTGCCTTCTGCTTGGCAGACCCTGACCTGATGATAGTAGCCAATACTGTGCAAACCACTCTGGATCTCAAGAGAGTTTTCTTGAATGTGTTTGTGACTTACTGGAAGAAGAGACCCCTTTCACAGGAAGACTTCTTCCTTAGGTGTCTGTGGATCTAAATATATATTTCTTTTTCTGTAGACCTGGTTGATGCCTGACTCGGTATTGCAGGTTTTTAGTTATTTTAAATTTATAAGTGCTCTGTACAGAAAGCATTTATTAAAGTCTTAGGGAACATCTGGTTTATAGACCAAATAGGGGTTGTAGTTAATTTTATTTACCCCTGAAAACTATAGAGACATCATAGCTCTAAAGATGTCACCATGACTTTTGAAAACATTAAACAATAGTGCCCACAAGATGGGGATGTTATTCTATGAGGAGGAAAAGCTTTTTTTTTTTTCCCCCTTGGTAAAATTGGGGCAGTGTGGGATTCCCACTTTTCAGAGTGGGAGATAGTGTTTTTTTAAAATCTGAAACTAAGGAGTAAAAATGATTTTTTAAAAATGATTATTACAATTTTTGAGTGTTTCATTATTTTCTGAAATTTATTGACACTGATTAATTTCTCCATTTTGTATGGGAGTTTGAGTCTATTTCTCATTTTTCTTTTTAAAGATTTTATTTATTTGTTGGGGGGCAGGGAGCTCACAAGCACAAGGAAGAGGAGTGCGAGGGAGAGGGAGAAGCAGGCTCCCTGATGAGCAGGGAGCCTTTTGTAGGACTGGATCCCAAGACCCGGGATCATGACCTGAACTGAAGGCAGAGGCTTAACCCACTGAGCTACCCACGAGTCCCTCGAATCTATGTTTCTTAACAAAAGAATATTTGTGTGTAAATTAGGTTTTTGACCCTCAGAATAAAGACTGTTCTTCCTCTCAGACTTAACGGAGGAAATATTCAGCATGGCAAAGAACAGGAAATAAGACTTCCAACAGGTCCAGGAGGAAAGGATGGTGTTTCCTGTCAACAAGGAGCTATAACCTCTTTTGTGCATTGAGATACACACACACACACAAGAAATGACTAGTGCACCAGCTAGTGTTGTTTATGACTGCATGTGCATTTGTTTTTAATCCCTACCCCGTGTGCTCCCAAAAGGATTTGTATCTGTTTGTAGATGAGTATTTATAGTCCAGGTGTAAATCAGTTTAAAATGAGGTACCTTGTAAGAGAATTAGCCGGGGAAGAGAGGAAGCAGGTACCGAAATTGGGTTGGAAGGCTTCCCAGGGCAGCGATCCTCTAGGATGGGGGTGCTGGGGGCTTCCTTGGTGAGGGAAGCGGTGTGAACAAACTAGTGGATGCTCCAAAGGGGTTCAGTGAGAATGTGATAGTGGTGTACTTGAACACCTGCCATTCTTTTGGCCGCTCAACGTGGGAGCATCCATTCTGATTTAGGGAACACCTTTCTGAGCTCTGCCAGGTGGGAGGCAGGGCTCTCCTTTCACTGAAATGTGGGACAGGGTCTAGTGGGTATTGGCAGTGTGAGCTGCGTCGCCTAATCCTCCACTGTGACCTTGGACCAGTCTGTGGCCTGATTTGGGGGCATGATTCTTGGCTGCAGGATGTTCTGGGGACCTCCCAGTAGGTTTTTCATAAAATTATCTTGGACTTAATCAGAGCTGACATCGGTAGCTTATAATCAAAAACTCTGTTAGAAATAGGTACACATTATTGAGCCCTATTCTTTAAGCCGAGAAAGTTTCTTGTGTTTTGTGGACATAAGCTCATTCAAGTCTCACTCTGACTTTGAAAGGAGGTAGTGATGTGGGGCCCCAATTTACAGTGAAAAAAATTGAGATTTAGGGAGGCTGAGTAACTTGAGCAAGGTCATACAGGTAGCAAACAGGGAGCTGGGATGTGATCCAAGCTTTTCTGATAAGGAGACTGTGCACTTAACCTCTACACTCTGCCACCCGTCCTTTAAGGAGAGCAGATCTTAAATATTTACTACCTGTATGTATTTGGGAATATACTTTATTATGAAGGGATTTTCTGCAAAACGCAGTTGAATGATTTGGCTTTCTGACTTGGCTGTCAAAAAACAGGCTTTAACAGGCATAGGTTGTCAGTGGTTAAACATGGAATTAGAGGGGAGGCTTTCTCGTCCTTGACCTGCTTTGCTTTCATATGTTTGGTGCTAATACAAAGGGTGGAGCAGGTCCTGAAGATTATGCCCCTTTAGAAGGGGAAGAGATGCTCTGTTAAGAGTTCTGCTTGTCACATCATTACATTTTAGTAACCCCTGTGTGTTTTATCTGGAACAATCTATCCCCAAATATCTATATGGCTAATTATCCCCTACCCCAACTCCATTCAAGTCTCTGGTCATGTGTCTCATCAGAGAAGTCTTCTCTTCCCATCTCTAACATGCACCCTCCCCTCCCCCACCCTCTTATCCCACTTAATTTATTTGCATCGCATTCCCCTCCCCCCCCCAATCCCTTGCTGATAGGTTATAAATATTTTTGTTTCTTTTCTGTCTCCTTAACACCAGAATGTAAGCTTTGTGAGAGTGGAGACTTGATTTTGTTCACCATGGAATTCCCAGCATTTAGAAGGTACCTAATATGTAGTTGATGCTCAATAAATCACTTTGAGTAGATGAATGAAGGGGAGGAAGCTTTGGCTCTCAGAGTTTTAGATAATTTTGCCTAAGATCACATGGAAAATGATATAACATATCAAACTCCAGTTTATGGGGCTCCTACAATCTTTCATGGTGCCCCTTTTATTAATACCCCTCCTTCTGGGAAAAATTCATTTATTTGTACACGATCAGAATCAGAGACCTCTCACAGGATGTTTTTAGAGGGGTGTGGAAATCTTAGGTAGCCATTCCAACTTTCCGATTTTACAAATGAGGAAATAACCATGATCCGTCGAGATAACCATGATCCGTCGAGGTTGGGTGCATTGATCAGAGCGATACTGTACTGTACTCATGGAGGAAGGACCAGAATCACAATACCCAGTCTCTAGTTCATCTTCCCCCTCACCCTGCTGCAGTCCCTTTCTTCTTGATAGAATGAGCCCCATTTTGATGCAGAATTCGTATATCCGTCACCCATGATGGCTTTGAAATAATGGGGTCCCGTTATTTCAGTGCCTTAATATTAATGCAGTAAAATGGAGACCGCGAGCCAGATAACCACAGGGACCGGCAGATAGCATAACCTCCTGGTAGCACTAGTGGGAAATCTGTCAAGCTGGAAGCATATCCCTTGATCAAAGGGGCCAGCCTCACAGCACCTGCTGCCTACCCAGAGAAAACGCTACAAGAGAAAGATGTGGTAAATGAATCTAACAATGTTGGAAACACCTTGCTGACCAAACAAAATACCTCCACCAGCCAGGTCTAGCCTGTGGGTTCCCAGTGTGGGGACTGCTGAAGTTTTAGTTTTAGTGTGAACAGCTTTTTTTTCCTTTTCAGACGAATATGTTTCAGTAAGTAGGAAGATGTTGGAGATTATATGTGAAGTACTATCACTGTAGTTAGTTGGTCTTTAGACCAGCCAAAGGATCAGTGGGTTGGGCTGTCAAAGTTCACAGAGGGAAAATAAGTATCAATAAGAGAGTATTTATTGCCCATCTTTATTGCCCTAGTGATAAAGTTGAAGAGTAATGTGTTTTCTCTGTCATAATACCATCTGTCCTAATGGAAGGTACTTGGTTATGCTATTTACTTACTGACTGAGAATCAAGAAACCTTCTTAGAGATTTGGCACTGCTATTAACCATGTGTATGCCACTGGACACATCACCCAGTTTTCCTGCTCTGCCATATTCATGTTTGAATCCTTAAGGGCTGGACCTATGAGGCCTGGAAGCAAAGGATGTGAACTCAGTTCTTTGTCTTTGTCTCTTAACAGAGCCTCTGTTGGGGTGGTTGGGTGGCTCAGTCAGTTAAGCGTCTGCCTTCCGCTCAGGTCAGGATCCCGGGACCCTGGCATGGAGTCCTGCAACAGGCTCCCTGCTGAGCAAGGAGCCTGCTTTTCCCTCTCCCCTCTGCTTATTCGCTCTCTCAAATAAATAAATAAAATGTTTAGAAATATTAAAAAAGAAAATCCCGTGTTAGACAGGGAATGGATCATTTTTATATTGTGTAGGTGTGTAAGGACATTGATAATTATAGGGGATTGCTGCTGTTCCTCTCCTGTGCTGACCCTGAGGCTTGATAGATTTGAGAATGATTTGACCTAGTGATTGCTAGGGTCGTTCCTGCTCCAAATTCCACTACAATTTGAATTGCCCTTTTTGAGGACAGGTTTGAGAGGCTTTAATCATGTAGAGACTTAGAGCCTAAGAGCGTGGGTGGGTCCTGGGGGCCCTACAGGGGTTGTAGCCTGGTTTTCGTGGTCAAGTTGACTGATTTCACTAAGCTCCAGTTTCTCTAACCCTGAGATGGGGATGAGGATACTAGTGACCACCTCATAGTCTTACTGTTGAGATCATTGCTCCTGGCAAATTATCAAACACTCCTTTTTTATTCTTCTCATGGAGCAACTATGCAGGACGGGTAGAGAATGTTTAATATTACATTTGAAATACAGCGTGAGAATTATCCCCTCTTTCCCGGCAGATTTGGACCCTTTAAGTGTCTCTGTAGGAGCCGAGATGTGTTGGAATTCAAAGTTGGCGGTTAAAAGTGCTTCTCGTGCCCCTTGGGATTGGAAGAATGCGGATGGATGAAGGCTGGAGGAAGAGACATATGAGTTTTGTTTCAGTGTGGGTGTCGGGTGTGGGTGCCCTGACATTAACGAAACCAGCTGCGTTTTGGGACCAGAGGCTGGGCGGGTGTGCCCGTGAACCCCTGTGCTGTGAAACCCAAGGCTTTCTGTGTGGATTGGGTGTTAGCTGAAGGAGACCCGCTGAGGCCCCCGGGCTGCGGGAGCAGAGCTTCCTACAGGACGAGATGCTGCGGTGGCTTTTCTGGTTCTCATGGGAAGGGTATTTGCACTGAAGGAACAAAACATGTCTTCAGATCCATACTGGGGCCTAATCGAAGGCAAGAGGATGAGAAGACAAATTGCGCCCACTTCAGAAGGAGAGGTCGGGTTTACAGTGAGTGTTTGTTCCAAGTTGCCCAGGAGCAGGCGTCGTGCCCTCTTGGGCCCTTCAGGCGGGGGCTGCTGTTGCTGCTTGGAAGAGCATCCTGTCTGCGTCTGCTGCACTTTCATCTTCTGCCGTATTTGTATTCATGGGCACTGGCTCCCACATAAAAGCACAGCTTGCTGTTCCTAGCTTTGCTTCTGTGACCTGCAGGAAAACCAAATTAAAGTATTTACTTATTAAAAAAAATATATATATATTTATATGTTTCTAGATGTAATATAGAAATATATAATTATTATATATTCTATAATATAATAAATTATAAATATATAAAATATATATTGTATATAATAATTATCTATATGTATGTGTGTGTGTGTATATATATATATATATATATATATATATATATACATAAAAAGTTAAGGCTTGATATACATGGGATGGTAATTGCACACGGTGGTTTTTAATCATTTGGCCATAGCGAGGCATTGAGAGGAGCAGTGACTGGCACGGGTCTTGGGAGGGGCTTTTGGTTGCAAGGCCTTAGCATTCTGGGTGTGTGTCTGTGGCAACACCAGGCAGCGACGTCAGTGTCACCTGGGAAACAAGACACAGAAGAGCGCTGGGTGGACTTGAAATCAGCTCTGCACAGCTGCTGGAGTCTGGACAAAACTTCAGGAAAGTTGTTCTCTGGGTGAGATGGTGGGATGAGGTAGTTGGGGCGGGCTGAGGGTGGGGAATGGAATATTCTTCATGCTCTTGTTAGGGAGTGTTTGGAGGACATAAATAAGTCTCACCTTCCTACCAGTTTAAGTAATAGGCAGTCGCAGCTGGAAATCTCTTTAGAGGAGACGGTCTTGTTCTCAGTCCCCCTCATTATCAGGCTGAGGAGACAGGCATGTTGGGGGGTGGGGTCGGGAGAGGGGGTGGGGCAGGGCAGATGTTTGGGGGTGAGATGTTTGCCTGGTGTGGTGGGATCAAGTGAACCCTGCCCGGAATCCCGGCCTCCTGATTCTGTCACTCTCTCGGGTCACCTCTATCCAGCAAAAGGTGACCCCAACGTTTCCATTGAATTCTGCCTCCACTCACATCAGATTTGTTTTTCAACAAATTTGTTCAGTATTTTTGAATATTAAGGAACATTAATATGATTTCTTCTTAATCATAAATAGAAGTTCTTCATAGCTTTAATGGGGATTCACCATTGTGGTTCTTTCATTATTTTTAATGGTTTTGTTTCCTTTTTCTCTTCTTCCTCTTCAAGGTTCAGTTTTTATTAAATGGACCATTGTTTTCCTTTATGTTGATTGTTTTCATTCCAAACATGTGGCCTCCTCCTCAGCACACAGCTTCTGTCCTATTTAAAGTTCTCTGTTTTCTGTACACTCCCTTTCACCCCCGTGGTTCAACTCAGGTATGTGCTGCTGACTTCTAAAACGATCCTCCCTTTGGTCAGTGGTCAGTCCCTCTTTCATGAGCTCCTGATCTCAATTTTTCAAGATATTCCAGCAGTTTTTCTCTAACTTGATATGCATGGAAATTGCCTGGCAGTTTTGGTAAAATGCAGATTGGGATTCAGCAGGTCTGGAGTGGGGTCCGAGATTCTGCCTTCCTGACAAGCTTACTGCCAATGCTGCTGGATCTGGGAACATGCTTTGTACCAAAGGACCAGTGAGTAAGACTGTGAAGGCAAGTGAAACTCCTAGAACATGGGTGTGAGCCATACAAATCCTGAAGCCGGCGAAGCGTCTCTTGCATTTCAAATCCAGCACATCCAAACTGAACACATGTTCTGCCCAGCCTGCCCTTTGCTCTGTCATCCGTCTCCCAGTGAGTGACAGCTGTCCACTGCGTGTCAGAGAACAAACTATATGATCATCCTGATGTCTTCTGTTGCCTTCATCCACTTATGTTAACTTTGAGTCTCCTTGGAAGAAACTTCTTAACTTTGTCCTTTCACTTCTCTTTCTACCCATACCGCTAGAATCGAATCCTTACCATCTCCCAGGGACCCCTGGAGTCCAGAGCATTGTAACATCAGGCTGTCTCTGTGTATTTTACTTCTTTTTTTTAAAGATTTATCCATGCATTTGACAGACAGAGATCACAGGTACGCAGGCAGAGAGAGAGGAGGAAGCAGGCTCCCTGCTGAGCAGAGAGCCCGATGCGGGGCTCGATCCCAGGACCCTGGGATCATGACCTGAGCCGAAGGCAGAGGCTTTAACCCACTGAGCCACACAGGTGCCTCTGTATTTTACTTCTTAAACTTAGTTTTCTAAGCATTAATTTGGTAGGTACATTTGCTTGTTTAAAAACCTTCTACCATTGCATTTCATGTGTCTCTAGAGGACAGGCAATGTCCAACACAATTTGGCTGTAGCCTTTTGCCCCCCAGTGCCTAACACACGCCCCCCAACCCTTCCAACGAGTTGCAACTCCCTGCATGTCAGTGAGTCTGTCTGATTCGGTCTATTCAGTTTCCCAGCCTCACTGGATAGTCTTTGTTTGCTTTGCTGATGTGGTTACCACTGCCTTGAATGTCTTTCTTGTCCTGTTCTCCCTAGCAAAGTTCCATTTAGCCTTCAGGATCCAACTCTCATCACTCTGGCGTGAAGCATTTACCAAGTCACCAACCTAGGGCTTAAGACTTTGGCAATCTGTGTTTCCGTAGCAGTTCTCACTTGCAATTGTTTCTGGAGATCCCATTGCTTAGGTCTTTGTTGCCTACTAAATTCTAGATCTACTGTGTCTGAGATACTGTATCTGAACTCTAATATCTTAGCATAGTGTGGAGTAAAGTAGTTTTTCACTAAATATTCTCTGAGTCCATGAAAAAATGAATGGTCTATAGACAAGCAGTCATTGATTTTTGCATGTAGGAAAGAGGGGGAATTACATCATTTGTCTATATTTGGCGATACAAAGAGAACCTACCTGCTGTCTCATTCATTCTGTAGCCTCGATGTCAAGAAGCTCGTCACCAGCCACCTGTGACTGTTGAGCTCTTGAAATATGGCTAGTTCAAATTGAATGCAAATGGAAGTTACAGGATTTTGAAAACTTGGAATGAAAAAAGAATAAAAGATCTCATTAATAATTTTAATATTGATTATGATCATGTTGTAGTGATAATATTTAGGGTATATTTTGTTAAATTAAGTATACTATTACACTTGCCTGATTCTTTTTACTTTTTTTTTTTTTAAGATTTTATTTATTTTAGAGAGAGTGAGGGAGAGAGTGAGTAGGCAGGGGGAGGGGCAGAGGGAGAGGGACAAGCAGAGTCCTCTCTGAGCACAGAGCCTGTTGTGGGGCTCTATCCCATGACCCTGAGATCATGACCTGAGCTGAAATTGAGTTAGATGCCTAACCAATTGAGCCACCCAGGTGCCCCTCTCTTTTCTTTTTTTAATGTGGCCGCTAGAAAATTTTTAAATTAATTTTGTGGCTTGCCTTTATTTTAGCTGGGTAGCAATGCTTGTATAAGAATTTGTAACATTTAAAATAATATGAGAAGGTTTCCTACCACCCTCCAACTGTGCTTCCTAAGATTCAGTCAAGTATTTAAAGTTTAGGATCAAAATTTCAATCATTATGAGTTATTTAGTTAAAAATAAAATCATGGTTACCTTTCTGGCTCAGCTGGTAGGACATATGATGCTTGATCTTGGGGGTTGTGAGTTCAAGCCCCATGTTGGGCATAGAGCTTATGTTAAAAAAAAATTTCATTTAAATATACTTCTACTGAACTCAGTTTTTAAGTTGTAATGTCTTTTGAGAGTGTTCTCTTGATTCTTTACTGAACTGTTAAACTAAATCTCAGGGACTTTACCATATTTCATCTGTATATTAGTGTCACCTATCCATGAAAACTCAAAGTTTATTTTTTTTTTTTACCATTGTCTGTGGAGTAATAAATGGAAAGTGATAAATTTTATTATAAAACTTGCAATCCATGTCCTCACCTCTACTGCCTACATAGTTTCTCACTACTTGTGCTGGATCAAAATCATGTACGTTGCATACCATCATTAAAAACTTCTGCCTAATTAATTTTTCAGTGTTTAAAGCTTAAGGATTCTATAAAAGTGTTTTTAAGACTTGAGATGCCTAAGGCAGTTGTTTTTCTAATTTTCTGTAGTCATAAAATACTTTTTCTAGTGCATTCTTAAATGGATCTCAAATCAAAGAGACGCGTCTGTGGCTGATGGGTAAGTGGGGGACCCAGAGAGGCCCTTCCCCACCACCTCATTTTGCCCTGGTTTGGAAAATGAAACACTAAGGCAAAGTGGCAGGTTCAATTAAGGCTTTACATGTGGAAAATCAGATTAGAGTTATCTAATTTTTAAAATTGGAAGAGATGTGAGATATTATTCTTCACGTTGTAGAGTGAGTTATCTGTCAGGCTCAAAAAAAGAACAGCCGAGCTGGAGAGAGGCCAACTTCTGTCTGCTGGTAGAATCTTCTTTCCTAAACTGTCCTTTGATAATAACCTAAGAAATATTCTTTCTTGGGACATTAATATGACCTAGGAGTGATGACAGCTCTTCAGGAGGGAGTGAGAACCTACTGGGCGTAAGGTGAAGTACACACACACACACACACACACACACACACTCACGCACACCCTGAGTCACAGAGCGGTATCCTGAAGTGAGGACTGGGCAAATGCTTAGGAAGTAGCCAGTGAATGTGTTTGTCTTTTCTCCTCTCTCCATAGCTTATTGCAAGTCCCTGATTAGGGTTTAAAATGGCACAATGAATTATGCAAAAGCTGTTTCTGCCGTAGGGGCTGTCTTGCAGCCTAATGCAGTGCAGATGGAAAGATCTTCTTTGAATCATTGTTCTCACGATACTTGGGAGCTTTTTGAGGAATAAGCAGTCAGAAGTGGAAGTGAATGGCCTTCAACAGTAAATGAATTCCTTCTGCAGAGAGGAACTGAAATGTATTTATGATGCAGATGGTTGCCCTCTGTTTGAAGGCTCATCCTTGTCATCTGATAGTCAAGCAGAATGTATCCTGAAATACTTGGGTTTTCGATGGTTCCACTGGAGAAATTATTCCTGCTCAGGCTGGCCCTACGTGTATTATTACTTCTCTTCAAAAATGGTTATGAGTATTTAAATGCCAATTCGCTCCAATCATGAAAATATGCAAATTACCTTTCTCTCTCTGATCTTTAGTTATTACTAAAGAGACTGAATTAGTTAGCATTCCCTTACTTTTATTAGCATAATATTAATGCAAATGATCAGCAAAGGCTTTTTTTAAAAAAGCAGAACCATGGAAAGCAATTAATAACAGTGCTCACTTGCCTCGGTGAGGAGAAAACATTTATGATTAGGTTTTTAACTTTGGTCTCTGTGCCAAGGACCACCCACATGGGCCTAAAAAGGTTCTTGTTCCGAAAATCAACATCAGTTTGGAGGTTTCAGTTGCAGGGCAAAAGCCAAATCCGCAAAAGGCCCAACGGGAAATTTTTAGAATGAAATCGAGTTATCTGTGGGTAGTTTTTCACTGTTCAGATGCTCTCAAATATGCGTGCGATGGGGTATATTTCTAAGACATGGATGTTTAAACTGTAGGCAGAAAAAGTAAAGGAATGCTATTTGGTGGTCTCATCAATGTATATAGTAAGGACTGAAAACTATTCCCAGCAAAGGGGTTAATACAGAGAGGACACTGATTAATCCTTTATTTGCTCAGAGGAAATGGGCTTAAATTAGAGGGAAGTAAATTCAAATTAAATAACAGGAAGACATGGTTGGCTCTGGGGAGAGCTTTATAAAATTAGAATGAGGTATAGCAAGAGATTTCAATCTTCCTGCTTACCTACGCTCACTGTGCTGCAAAGATTTCTTACACTTTCTGGCATCTGGGTCTTTGTTTCACCGGAAGTGAGCACCACAACGCAACCTACTAGCAACACCACTCAGCACGAGGCCAGTGCTGCCTTGTCTTATTTGGCTATGCGATTCATGTCCACTTTCAGAATGCGTGTCTCTCGAGGATCGGAGGGGAAGTCCTGCGTTTCTTTGGTACCCACATGAATAGTGCCTTGCAGTCAATGAGCAGTTGGTATTTGTTGAGCGAATGTGTGGATCACAATGTTGCGATCGGTTTATTATTAATAAGCAGGAACCCAAGCTCTGGAGTATCATTCTACCAAAACACTGAAGTACGGACTTTGTTCCTGTTGCACTGTTCTTCTTAGTATTACTTTACTACTTGAAATGGAAAATGCACTTCATCATGTGGATTGATATCATTATTAAGTTACAGTCACAGTGATTTTATTTTTTTTTAAGATTTTACTTATTTATTTGACGGAGAGAGAGATCACAGGTAGGCAGAGAGGCAGGCAGAGAGAGAGGGGGAAGGAGGCTCTCTGCTGAGCAGAGAGCCCGATGCAAGGCTTGATCCCAGGACCCTGATCATGACCTGAGCCAAAGGCAGAGGCTTAACCCACTGAGCCACCCAGGCACCCAGTCACAGGGATTTTTAAAAATAAAACATAAGTGCAGAATTCTGATATCCGTAATGAAGGAAGATCAATTAATAAATGTAAGCATTGTTGTTCAGGGAAACTTTTTATTCATAAAGCTATTGGATTAAGAAATTAACATTCTTTTTTTTTTTTTTTTAAGATTTTATTTATTTGAGAGAGAGAACATGAGCAATAGGGGAGGGGAGAGCAGCAGACGGAAAGAGAGAAACAGATTCTCCACTGAGTAGAGAGTTCAGTATGGCTCTCCATCCCAGGACCCCAGGATCATGACCTGAACTGAAGGCAGATGCTTAACTGACTGAACCACACAGGTGCCCCTGAAATTAACGTTCTTGTATTAGGATGGTTGGCATATGCATAGTGCTTCACAAGTGTTTCTTATAAAAACCTATGCATTTTACTTTATAGAACTTGCTTCAGCAAATAACTGAAGTTGTTTATGAAGTGGGAACCTATTTTTTTTTTTAAATAAAATTTGTTAACTTTTAGAGAGAGCGAGAGCGTGTGTAGGAGTGGGAGGGGGCTAGGAAGAGGAGAATCTCAAGCAGACTCCACACTGAGTGCAGAGCTCAACATGGGGCCCAGTCTCACAACCCTGAGATCACCACCTGAGCCGAAACCAAGAGTCAGGTGCTTAACTGACTGTGCAGCCAAGGCACCAGGAGATGGGAACCTTTAATAGTTGGCCCTCAAACACCTGGATAAAAAAATAAAAAAGTAAAAGAAAACAGAAAACAGTTCTTAGTCTTGGTTCTTTAATATAAATTATCTGACAACTTAAGTCTTTCTGGAGGCTTAACCTGGCCGATACTAAAGGAAGTTCATCTTTGATGCCATCATTCATCCTGAGTGTTTCGGTGTTCACTGCACAAATACTGCCTTCTGCTCCGGTGGGAACAACACCCCCTTAATCCTTTCATATTCTCCTTCTAGAATTTACTCAGACTCTGTTCTGGTGTCTAGAGGCTCTATTTGTTCAGTAGCTCATTGGCTAATCTCTTCTACAGAGTTACCTTCCTGAGACAAGAGTTCTATCTTCCACCACTCTTTTCTGGCAACAGGCATCCTTGGTACAAGACCAGCTGGGATGTGAGGTCCTGGAAGCCTTGGGTAGTGCAGAATGCAGGGTTCACAGAGGTGGTCCAGCAGGTAGCCTTTTGGGAAAAAAAAATAGAAATCAGTCAACCTGGATTGTTTTTTTGTAGGAAATATGCAGAAAGGAGAACCCAGGACTAGAGCAATGGGTAGGGTAGAAGAGAGCAGGAGAGATGGCAGTGGAAGACCAGAGGTGGGAGTCCTCGTGCTGAACATTGATTTAGTATCAGTTTCTACAGAGTGCCAGGAGCCTTGGTTATGACCAGGGAGGGAACTCTCAAGGGCATTAACTTCTTGTGGACTTCTTGGCCCGTTTCAAATTCCTGCATGAAGCGGAATTTTGGAACCAGATGCCATTTTGCTTTTGGTTAAGCGGGAATTTTGCTGCCCCACACAAGCGCTAAGTAAGAAGTAGGCTAGCCTAAGCCGGATGATGAGCAGGAGACTCAGATTCCTTTCAAGACAGCAATTAAATTAGGCCAGATTCATATACTTGCAGTTTGGAGGATTTAACCCTCTGAGAATTTGATGTGCCTCTGGGTGGCATTTACCAGAGCTCAGTGGGTCCATAGCTCTGCTGGATGATGAGGTAATGTTAAGGAATAGCATTTGTTATGTATTCATATTAATTTTTTTTTCTTTACCTTCTGCATTTCCTCTGCTTACCCCCTGAAGGTTCCCTTAATTTCTTCTTGTAAAACCCTTACCTATCCCTCATGGTCGCATTAGGTCTCACTGCCCCCTGAGCTCTGTTCCTGACCTGCAAACAGAGCTCAGTTGCTTTTACTGAAAATACTTAATGTTTGTTAGTGGGATTTTTATTTTGTTTTGTTTTTCTTCAGATGTTAGGCTAAAAGTGCCCCTCCGCAAGCAGTATTTTACAATTCGAATTGCCCTGTAATTCCCTATGTTCTTATTTCTCATGTGTCTTTCAGGTTTCCTGCACTCACATGTCTTGTGTTGGATCAGCTGAGATTCTAAAATCTACTAGGAAAAAAGGGGTCTTAGATAATCTCATTTAAAGAGGAAAAAATTGCCCCTTAACATTCACATACTCTACTTCGTAACTGATTGCAGAAGATCTGTAGTGAAAACAGTATGGATGGATTGTTTCTAAGCTTGGCTAAATTATTTGATTAGCTGGAAATTATTTCTCCACCCCCTCCATCTCCTCAGCAGAGCTGACTTTTAGCACCTGGCTTATAAAAATACTTCCTGGCCTTCAGTACTTATCTGCAGAACATTATGGCATCTGAAGGTCATTCAGAACTCTCCATAAAATTGCACATTGTAGCCTACGTGAAGCAGATTTCTTTTCTCTTATCCAAGTATTTGCCATACTCTTGCTGCTGTTTTCAGTTATTTCATTACTATTCATTAATGTTCTTGTGAAATAATGTATAAATATCCTCTTCTTGTTTATCGTATATAGCATAAACACAAAGAGATCCTTTCACTTTTTTTTTTTTTTTTTTTTTTAAAGATTTTATTTATTTATTTGACAGAGAGAGATCACAAGTAGGGAGAGAGGCAGGCAGAGAGAGAGGAAGGGAGGCAGGCTCCCTGCTGGGGGACTCGATCCCAGGACCCTGAGATCATGACCTGAGCCGAAGGCAGTGGCTTAACACACTGAGCCACCCAGGCGCCCAGATCCTTTCACTTTTAACATGTTCTTCCAGTGTCTGTGGCCTTTCTTCTGCCAGCTGGGGAGGGTTGGTTTTATATTTTTATAGCCTCACTGAAATATGAGATGATTTCTCTATCTTATTTCAATAAATGATCACAAAGAGGGGAACCTGGTGGCTCAGTTGGTGAAGCATCTAACTCTTGATTTCTGCTCAGGTCATGATCTCAGGGTCATGAGATTGAGTCCTGTGTAGGGCTGTGTACAGGGTGTGGAGTCTGCTAAGGATTCTCTCTCCCTCCCCCCTCCCTCTGTACGCCACCCCAGCTCATGTGACCTTGTGTGGTTTTTTTTTCTCTTTCTCTCTCCCTCAAAAATAAATAAATCAAATCAGAAAGAAGCAAGAAGAGTTTAATAATAATGCCCACATTTCTTCCAGAATATGCTCCTGTATTTGTCTTTAGTTATCATCAAAAGGTGTTTTTTTTTTAACTCCAGCTATCCCTTGTCCAACACGTTTTTTTCTTTTTCTAAATCCTACTATGCCTTGTGCCCATGTTTTTATTAGCATAGGAAGTTGATGTTAATATGTATATAAAAGTCTTATGAAAGGCAAGAGGTTTGCCCTTAGGCAGTAAGTAAAACCAGTATTATATTCCTTTCTATTCCAACATTAAATTCAAACTACTAAAGTTCATAGTTCGGCATTATAGCAACAAATACTTTGTTAGTACCTGTGTGATGATAGGCACTGTATATCAAGAGCAGCCTACTCTATGATATTGGGAAATTGTAGTCTGTCAACTGGCCAATGGTTGAACATCTCTCCCGGATCCCAGATTCCAAAGTACATTGTTAAATTTCGTATATGACCGTTGCACATTGGTGTAAGTTTATCTGCATGTGTTAATGTATGTTTAAGGCACATTGGTACAGCGTAATGATGAGATTCTAGTCCGGTACAAGGCTTGCTAGGGAGCTTTTGAATGACAAGTTCAAGAGTATCAGGGAGGATGAGAGGACTTTTGACCTTTGTCAGTGAATCCTCTTCTTCATTTCACCTTTGGGAATGTGTTGAGAGCTTGAAGGATTCTTCAGAAAGAGAAGAGGAGCACAACTTTGAGGCAGAAAAGGCAAAAACTTCAATTTGTTAAGAGTCATAAAAATAAATGGATAAAAGTCTGGCAAAAACTTGGGGATGCTGATAACTACTGTTGAAATCAATGACTGTTGTATGGTAAGAACCAGGTATTAGACAGTAGCGAGGAGGAAGCTGGGCTCCATCTCAGGAACAGATAGCGTTACAGAAAGGCTGGTGAGTGGGTTTCCAGGAAACCCACGAGGACTGTGAGGGACAGAGCAGGAGAGAGAGGGAGGGATACCCAGGATGGGCTATGGAGGTGACCTCAAATTATTGGTTTATACAGAAATGTTTGTTTGGGGAGTGGTGGGGGACATGAGATGGAGGTGAGCTGATAGCAGTGACCGAGAGGAAGTGAGTTTCTGTCTGAAGAAGGAATGGTGAACCACACGACCTGAGGCGTGTTCAGTACTGGGCTAAAGCCAAGGTCATGACCCAGAAGCTCATGCTGGAGAGTTGTCTGGGCCACAAGCTTAGTGAGGAACTGGAAAATTCCACCCTTATTTGGTGTTGGTGTCATTTATAATCTATCTCGTGACAAATGTTTGAGTAGCTTGCTTGAACAGACATCTCTGATAAAATACCTGACATATATTAGGCATTCAACAAATATTTTAAAACTTGCTTGAGAGATCGAGTTGACAGGATAGAAGTAGGAGATGTGAGCTTAATAAAAAATGTAAACCAGTGCTTATTTATGATTTAATATCAGGTACAGTTTAATATGAAATCAGCTCTTTATTTTGTAACCTCTATTCCCTCATAAGGAAGCCTCCTTTCTAACAAAACACTCAAGAACTACAGAGGCATAGAATAATTACTTATTAATTGCCTTTTAGGGTTTCCTAATGACTAATTTCTTCACCATCTACCTTTCATGTTCCTGTCTTGCTCCTTTGTAGCTTTGTGCAATTAAATAAAAACCACCTTAGAAATTAAAAGGAGGTGGTGGTTTTAAAGGCAGCAGCAGTAACTGAACAGTTAATTAATATTAAACAATTTATAAGCCTCTACTAGGGCAAGCAGTTTGCAGAATTTAGGGATACTCAGGTGAACAAAGCAAAACACAAATTATCGCCCTAAGAAACCCACGGTGTAGTGGTAGACACGCGAGGAATGAGCATCCTAGTGCAGGATGTGGTAAGGGCTGTGGGGAGACTTAAGAAGCAAGGAAATGCTTTCATTCCACCCCCCAGGGAGAAAGGTACCGAGATAGGACACTGAGAAACAACAAGTGGAAAAAAGACCAGAGTGAGAGTGGATTCTGGGGGCGAATCTCCAGGTGGCTCTACTGCTAACTAGAACAGGAAAAGGAAAGCGTCCTGGAGTAGAGATGTTGTGGGTAGATGGAAGCCATGCCGGTAGATCACTGAATGAAGTGTAGACATGAAACTCAGTTTGATGTGCTGTGCGCCATTGTTCCAAAATCTTGACGTTTTATGTCCAAGCCCCACAGCAAATCTCTCTATCCTTGTCTGCGAAAATGATTTTGGCGTTGAGATTCTGCGCCTCCCATTTGGTTACTTGTTGAGTTGTCCCTCTGAGTGAGGAAGAGGACGTGCCTCCTGAAAGATACTTGGGGAACTCAGGAACCCAGGGGATCTCACTTCCACACAGAACCAGATCTGAAAGAGGAAAGGCCTGTGTCTGTAACCACGGCCTGTGAGTTCCCCTTTGTGTACCCTGCCTGTGTCTGTACGGAGAAACCAAAGGGGTTCTTCCTATATGCCTTGGCTGACCCCTGACCTTCCCACAAGCCTTTCGCTCCTGTGTCTTCACTCCTTTCCACCAGACGGGCTGGTGGCAGCTGCCTGTATCCCTGTTCCTTTAGCGTGGTTCGCACATGAGTTGGTTTTGCCCTAGTTTTCTATAAAAGTGATAAAGCCAAGTTCTGAAAACTAGCTCTTCACAGGGTGCCTGAGGGGGCTTCTCTCCTCAGCTCTGCTTAGGCAACGTTTGTGTCAATAGAGGGTAATCCGTGCCTTTTACTCCTTGTTTTGCTGTGTCTTGGAATGTGGAGGATGCTCTGTGGAGACTAAAATGTGCTGTACAGATACCGACTCCTCTGTTTAAAGAAAAAGAATGCTGAAAGAAATAATGATGAATTTTAACCCCACCCCCGCTCCAAAGGAAAGGGGTAATATATACAAAGGGGAAAAGTAAATTTACTTGAAATCTGAAATTTGACTTCAATAGATTATTAAAACTATAGCAGTTGGGATGGGTAGAAGAGATGTGGGATCCCTTGGGTTCTGAAGGCTGCCTGGGTGTGGGGAGAGGCCATGGGGTAGTGCTTTCTAATCAACTTCTTACTGCCTATGGGCATACTCAGTATTCTTTCTTCCTGGATGTCAGCACCACTTCTAATAATTACTGCTTCAGCTAAACAATAGTAGGCATTCACGTCCTAGGGTAAAAAATGACTTGGGTCATTCATAGGCTGCAGCTCTTCATAGTCATTCAAATTCAGTGTATTCTGATGGACATGGCCATTACAGAGTATTAATAGCTTCACCATCTCCTGATGGCAGTGATTACCTCTTTAATGCCACTGGCCCCTTGAAAGAAAAATCCACACAGTAGAAACAGGGTTTTCGTTTTTTTTTTTTAACCCAGAGATAATATAAATGGAGAAGCACAGTGAGTTAAACATTTTTGAAAAATTTCCAACTTCTTCAAAACAGAGTGCTTTAAAAACAGGTGTACTTGAAGTCACATCCCAGAGTGACACAAAGCATATTCTAGCAAGTGCCTTGGCAAAGATGTCTCTTGGTTTTAAAGAGAGATGGTTTGATTGTTAAATGCTTTTTTTTTTCTCTAGATAAGTACACTGGTCATTTAAAAATGTTAATTATAGACTGTGGCAACATGATCACTTTTGGGTTTTGCTGTGTGCTGTACAAAGAGGAAGATTGGAGCGCCTGATGCAAAAAAAAAAAAAAAAAAAAAAAAAGTAAATTCTCTGTTCTATTTGGCTATAATAAAATGACTACCGAAGAAGAAGTAAGGACACTAAGGACACTAATCTTGGCTCTACTGTCACTTTACTTGGTGACTTTGGGGAAAATTTTACCCTGGGGCCTCATTACCTCCTCTAGAAAATGATGGGATAGGTCTAAATCCCTAGGGTCCGTTAACATTCTAAAGTTTATGCTTCAATAAATATGGCTTTATCTAAAATATCCTGGTCATTATGGTTAATGGTAAGTTATGGTGTAAGAACTTTTATTGTTGTTTTTGGTGCATTTAAAACAGAACAAGAAATGGAACAAAAATAAACCTTACTCTTCTGTTTTGTGTCTCCCAATGCAGTCACTTCTTTCTGTGCATTGGAAATGAATGTTGGGATAAGGAACATGAAAGAAAGTGTAGTTCTTTTAGAGAGGATCTTGTAAGGAAGTAAAACAAACACAACTGAATCCTAGCATCAAAGGACTTGAAGAAAGCGGACTTTGGGCCATAAAAATGTCTCTGGAAGGGTCAGAACAGGACACAGATGGATGGGTATAGCAACAGGACTCTTGATGGGGTTGGGGGGGCGGTGTACGGAAAGTAGAGATTGGACCACATAATTAAATAGGAGTTCAAAGAAACATCCTAGTTTTCAAATAAATTTGCCTTGAGATGGTTGAGGAAAAGGTTTGGATGACAAAGGAGTGTTAAGGTAAATGCATATTTTCAAATGCACTGGTGCAGAGGGAAGATTAGAGAGAATTTCTGCCCCTTATACATGATAAATAAAAGCAAATGATGAAAGACTTTGGCAAGGCAGGGGTTTTTAAATGATGTTCTATTTTTTGTCATTGAAATATAAATTAAATATGGTTATATCATTGGACTAAATCCCAGTTTTGATGAAAGGCTGTAAAACTAAACTAAAATAAACAAAGAGGTAGGTCAAGAGTCACCAGGAAAGCATGGCTCTTTCTTTCAGTAAGGCTTTCTGGAGCATTGCCCATAGAATTGAAAAGTGCTTTTTGAGATCCATTAGGTGTTGTTTTTGAGAAATCCTAGAACGGTGGTTTTCAAAGTGTGGTCCTGGAACACCTGGGGGTTTCAAGACGCTTTTAGGGGTTTAGGAGATCAGAACTGCTTTCATAATAACACAAAGACTGTATTGGCCTTTTTCAATCTCATTCTCTCGTGAGAACACAGTGGAGTTTCCCAGAGACTACGTGATGCACAGTATCACAAAAGATTGACTGCAGGAGCAGATGTGAGAATCCAGATGTCTTCTATTAAGCCTGACATTAAAGACAGTTTCAAAAAATATAAAACAATACCACTCATCTCACTACTTTTTTTTTGTATGTAAAATAGTTTTCTCCCCCCACCTCCCAGAAGTTATTTATGTTAAGATGTTGATTATTCTCATTAAATGAATTAGTATTTTACTTATTCTTTCCAACTTTAATAGCTAATAGTGTACACCTCATTAGACATAACCTATAAAAACAGAAGCTCCTAGCAGGTCCTCGAAAATTTGTAAGTGTATAAAAGAGTCCTGAGGGGCGCCTGGGTGGCTCAGTGGGTTAAGCCGCTGCCTTCGGCTCAGGTCATGATCTCAGGGTCCTGGGATCGAGTCCCACAAGGGGCTCTCTGCTCGGCAGGGAGCCTGCTTCCTTCTCTCTCTCTCTCTGCCTGCCTCTCACTGTACTTGTGATTTCTCTCTGTCAAATAAATAAATAAAATCTTAAAAAAAAAAAAAAAAAAAGAGTCCTGAGACCAGTACGTTCAAGAATTTCTGTCCTAAAGATTAAGTAATTTTTCTGAACCTTAGAAGTAAGGGCAAAGGTGACCTTATTAAACTATGGGAGGGGTGGTTATTTATAGGTAGCGGTTTTACATGTTAACAGTGGTACTAGGTTGCAAGCCCTCGTCATGGTTACCTAGGAGGCGTTTCGGGAGGAATTCTCACTTGGTAACTCACGACACATAGCAGTCAAGGCTACTGGTGTTCTTCCCATTCTATGGGTAGGAAAAGTCTGGGTTAGAAAAGTCACATGATTTTCCAAAATCATAGAGATAGTTAAGTAGAACCTGGGTCATTGGTACTTAAGACTCCCAGCCCCATAGAACTGCGTGTCATTTTCCTGCACTGGTCCTAGGATTAATCATCAATCAGCCTGTTTTTTTTTCCAGCAGACCACAGTCTAATGGATGGCACTGTCCACCTCCCCAAAAAGAACAAACTGTGTCAGACCAATTTAACATTCTCTATGACAAAATAAAAAAGAGGCAGGAATAGTAGCGCTATGTTTGAAATTCACTGATGGGGGGAAAAATATCACAGAAAAATATACTTCAGGAAAATAGAACAAAACCCCACTTTTTATAAACCCAGTGTAAGAACATGGGAGCAAGAGGAAAAAGACGGGACATTCGTTCCGCGCAGGCCTGTAAGTGTCAGTTAGCTAATAATGTTAGTACCCAGGAAAAAAAGACATGGCGAAAATACTGTGACTTGTGGGGATGCGCGCAGCACAGGGCACAAGTTTGCAGCCTGCTGGAGGCCGCTTCTTTCAGATGACGGTGTCTGGTTCTATGGTTAGAGCTGTCAAAGGTGAGAAATGTGAGAGTCTCTGAAGAGTGGCCGTAGGATGATTGGCACGTGGGATTCTGGAGGGCACGTAAGGAAGCCTGACATAGCACAGTTGTTTGCCAGTAAGTCAGGAGAGGGTGATTGGTAGTTGCCTGTGGTACAAACTGCGTGTTTCTTTAATTTCAGCACCACGTGTTGGCTTGGGTCTTTTGGAAATGTAAAAATATTTCTGCTCTGCACTTCATTACGTCTAGCAGATGTTACTTTATGATCTTGAACCCAGTTTGGAGAATGGATGTGGTATCAGATAACGTAGTCCTAGAAACAGAAGAAAGGAATGAGTTAACGGGCTTCGAACCAGGACAGTTTTAAGAAGAGCCACACTTTTAGCCATTGTCTGTCTGGAGTTCAAAAGTAGAGTACATTCTAAGAAAAGAAGTGACACAACCGGTTTATTGATGTAAACTGTAATTTTAAAACGTTCAGCTACATTTTTAGAGGAAATGTAACATCTATGGCACGCTAAGGAGGGCAGTCTACCACTGAATGCTTGCCTCCTCTCTCCAACCCCATACTCTTAATGTTTAAAAAAGAAAACATTTTCTTCCAACATTTACCAATGATCCAAAAAAGAAAAAAAAAAAATCCTCCATTCCATGACTCTGTATCATCAGGTTATTATAAAAAACCTATTCAGCTTTGAATCTTATTAAAGTAAAAATATTGAGTCTATTCATTAGCACTAGGCGATTAGGTTTTTGCTTTCTGCCTGTTTTGAAAGCAGGGCTTGATATAGAAGGTATATTTACGTAACAATGCTATTGCTCAATGCCCTTGCATTTTTCTGCACATGCTATCTTAATGGAAATTTACAGGAAAATTCTTGCCAGAATAAACACATTCCTTCAGAAGTGAGAAGCTTAATGTACTTTTAGTTCAACTGCACCTCTTTTCTGTGAACAGATAAACCAAATTACTTGGCATCGGTCATTACACTTCACACATTCCACAGTATTTATTGTGGTTGCCCACGGAATTGAGGGTTGCAGGAGATAGGAATTAGGTCGACCACAGTCTTATATTATAATGGGAAAGAAGACAAAAACAAGGATGGGGCATCTACATAGTTGAAACAAAATAAACCAAAAATGAATCTGGTAGACATTCTGTCAATTAGTTTAACGATCCTGGTAAAGCAGGATTAAGGAATAGAACGTGTGGATAGGTTGAGCTGCTATCACAGGAATAAAAATAAAATTTATGTTCTTTTTTTTAAGTTTTTTTTTTAAGATTTTATTTATTTATTTGACAGACAGAGATCACAAGTAGGCAGAGAGGCAGGCTGAGAGAGAGAGGAGGAAGCAGGCCTCCTGCTGAGCACAGAGCCTGATGTGGGGCTTGATCCCAGGACCCTGGGATCATGACCTGAGCTGAAGGCAGAGGCTTTAACCCACAGAGCCACCCAGCCACCCCTGAAGTTTTTGTTTTTAAGAGAGAGATAGCTTTCCCATTCACATTTTAATTTAAGAGTCTAAGAGTCTAATTTATTAAGTCTGATAAATTAAGAGTCTAATTTAAGAGTCACTAAAATGACAACGCGGAAGGGGTGGCCAGTGGGGCAAGGCCAAAGGACCAGGATGGGATATAGGGATGTAAACAGGATGGTTTGGGTAGGGAGGGAGGAAGTGTCCCTTGAATTAAGGGATGGGGGAGGCAAACAATGGACAATGGAGACTGAAGGAAAGAGAAACACACTAATATGTTTATAGACTTCCTCCTGCTGGCCCTACTCCTAACGCCAACCCATCACCACCCTAGACTTCTACGGGGGAGATAGAGCGATTGTTCACTCGTGCAACCTGCATTATTAAAGTTCTTAAGTAGGGCAGAGAGAACCATCTTCAAAGGAACAAAACCGGCCTGTTAGCATATTACAGTTCAGTAGTCAGTTATATTGTATTCATTTGTAGCAACAAGCAAGTGTTTTGCTTTCTCTAAGAAACCAGTTGGAATTAAACAGGTAGAAATGACCAAAATTTAGTGACCCTCTCCGTTATGTAGTATTAAATCCTTCTGTTTTAAATAATTATGGGAAAGGCCAGTTTGAATGTGGAAAATGTTCACATAGTATTAAAGAATGTTGTTTTATGGTATTTTTTATTTTCATATGCATAGTAGGAAAACCCGTGTAGCAGAGTATTATTTCCTAACATCCTCCTGGGAGATAAAAGAGCAATTTGAAATTAGAATAACAAAACTCTAGTTCCCTGATTATTGTCCCCACTCAAATTATATTTTCTTTAAAAAAAAAATATTTATGTATTTGAGAGAGAGAGAAGAGGAGCAGGGAGGGCAAAGAGAGAGGGAGGAGACTTCCCTGGTGAGCAGGGAGCCCCGTATGGGCCTCAGTCTCAGGGCCTTGGGATCATGACCTGAACTGAAGGCAGATGCTTAACTAACTGAGCCACTCAGACGCCTTTCAGATTATATTTTAAAAAAAGGGGGTGTGCGTGTACCTGTGTGGCTCAGTGGATTAAAGCCTCTGCCTTCGGCTCACTCAGGTCATGATCCCAGGGTTCTGGGATCGAGACCCACATCAGGCTCTGTGCTCAGCAGGGAGCCTGCTTCCTCCTCTCTCTCTGCCTGCTTCTCTGCCTACTTGTGATCTCTGTCTGTCAAATAAATAAATAAAATCTTAAAAAAAGAAATTGAATACAAAGAGGAAGTGCCATACTCAAAATTTTTTTTTAAATAGGCTCCCCATCTCAATATAAAAAAGGATTAGAACAAAAATTTAGTATTTCTATTGTATATGGGGATTTTATACACACACACACACACACATACATATATATAAGCTTATTTATTGTAGCATCTTTTAATTCCTTTTAGTATTTGGGATGTGACTTATAAAAAATGTAGTTAACTTCAAGTCATAAAAATACTTTCACTTATTCAATTTATCCTTTTCTTCACAGATAGTATTTGAGATCAGTATTTATTAGCTATTTATTCAGAATTTCCATAAATGTTTTCTCCCGATAATGTTTTGCCATATTTTAAAATACATATCAGCTTTGGGCACATTTTCAAATAAAGGTTAAGAGTCGCTTTCTATAGTAGGATATAACAGCAAATGTAATATGACATTCTCCTATTTATGTTTTGGTTCCAAAAATAAAAAGAAATTCAAATAGTATTTCATTTATTGATTGCAGATATTTGTTATGTAAGGGCTCACTGAGTTTGTTTGTAGATATAAATGACAAATATAAATGCTGTATTAAAAAAATCTCAATTAACTAATGGGCTGTAATCAAGATTTAACCAGTTGCTTTCTAAGAACAGTTATAGGTTTAAAGAAATCTTAAAATAATTTACATGAAATGGAAAGGAAAAATGGTTTATCACACTGCTATTTTTTTTTTTTTTGGCCAGTGAAAATTTTTGTTCATTCTGCAGGCATATTATAATTATTGGTATCTCTAGGTAAATAGCTTCAAAATACATATCTCTTTGGTTTTATTAAGGGGAACTTATGGAGTTTCCAAATTGTTAAGTCAGTACCCTGATGTCTTAGAATTTGTACTACTTCCTCATATATTAAAATGAACCATGTCTCCTTTTGAATTTACAGCCGCAAATATGGTCAGTACACCATGAACCAGGAAATCACCAAAGTTCGCGAAAAACCGCCATTTGACCGATCAAGCTCTCAGGATTCTTTGGATGAACTATCTATGGAGCCCTATTGGATGGAAATAGAAAATATCGAGAAATCAAGTGAAAACAGACAAGATCAAGAAGTGGTCGTTGTCAAAGAACCTGATGGTAGTAACTAAAATAAAATTTGGTTTGTGTGCATGTTTCTGGGAGATGCTACATGGGGATAAAGAGGATGGTAGCCTCAACAAAAATTAAAGAAAGGACAACCAAAATAAGATAATGCGAGTTGTTTCAGCTTGTAAATTACTTGTTTGCAACAGATCTATGGATGCAGCAGCCACGTTTATGTAGCATGAGTAAATAAATTCACATGGTCTGAGAGATGCTAGAATCTTGTTGGCTAGACTTACTGTTTCATAGACCCCCTAGGATTCGACTTGGTCTTTGAAGTGATCTAACCTTCATTCTGTGGTATTCTAGCCACAAGGTTGATTGTTCTCTAGTGAGTATAAATGTGACTGGAAATCTCACTACTTTGCAGTGATACTGTTTTTCTGTTGGTCAGTCGCCTTGAGTTGTCTTGATGTACTTTATCTCATTGATTCACAATCTCTCATCCTCTACCTTGGACATTTTGGCTTTTGGAAGATCAGAACAAGCCAGTTCTGTTTTTATGGGATAACCTTGCAAATGTTTGAAGATGCTTATCTTGTTCCTCACCATGTCCTTCCAGAAGGAAAAGAAGATTTGCCTACCAGTCCCTCTGGTGGTTTTTGGACCTTTCTCAGCCCTGGTCATTTTGTACCCCAGACTGGATATAATGCTGCAGATTTAGCCAGCTAGCCTGTGGGTATAGATTTGGACAGTGTATGCCATTAGCATTTTCAGCCTCCATATTTGCTTTTTTCTTCTGTTTGTTCCATAAATTGTCTCCAGTTTCTTTCTAGCTATATTTCCCACAATCTCTATTACTATATTTGGTATTATAGAAGAAACATATAAAACATTTTTCCCCCTTAAAATTTATACTTTTTTTTTCAATTTCGTAAATTCAAGCAGTCACTAAATTTTTGATGACCAATTCTGGCATCTATTATATTTGCTTTCTTCTTAAAAAATTAAAAAAAAATTTTTTTTTTATTTTAAGTAGGCTCCATGCTCAGCATGGGGCTTGAACTCACGACCCTGAGATCAAGAGTTGCCTGCTCTACTGACCAAGCCAATTAGGCATCCCATTTTATCTTTCTTTCTCTGCCTTGTGCCACCCATATGTTTGTAAGTATGTTTTTGGGGTGTCAGTTGATCAGCATGCCCAAAAAAAGAGTCAGTGCCTATTAACCCACTAATACTGATCTCCTTTTCAGCAGAGGACTTCTTATGTAAATGACCTAGCCCTGAACTGTTAAAGAGAATCTACATACATAGATTTTTTTTCCCCTTGCTGTGACATTTCTTTAAAAAAAAAATACCAATAATACTTTAAAAAGAAAAATTGGAGATGTTTCTTAATTCAATGTTTCTTTTTTTTTTTTCTCAATTTTATTTCATTTTTTCGGTGTTCCAAGATTTTTATTGTTTATGCAGAAACCCAGTGCTCTGTGCAATCCGTGCCCTACTTAATACCCACCACCATGGTCACCCATCTCCCCACGCCCCTCCCTTCCAAAACCCTTGGTTTGTTTCTCAGAGTCCACGGTCTCTCATGGTTCATCTCCCCCTCTGATTTCCCCCAACTCACTTTTCCTTTCCTTCTCCTAACGTCCTCCATGTTATTCCTTATGCTCTGCAAATAAGTGAAACCATATGATAATTGACTTTCTCTGCTTGATTTACTTCACTTAGCATAATCTCCTCCAGACCCGTCCATGTTGATACAAAAGTTGGGTATTCATCTTTTCTGATGGAGGCGTAATATTCCCTTGTATATATGAACCATATCTTCTCTATCCATTGTCTATTGAAGGGCATCTTGGCTCTTTCCACAGTTTGGCGATTGTTGCCACTGCAGCTATGAACATTGGGGTACATATGGCCTTTCTTTTTATTGCATCTGTATGTTTGAGGTAAATACCCAGTAGTACAATTGCAGGGTCATAGGGTAGCTCTATTTTGAATTTCTTAAGGAATCTCCACACTGTTTTCCAAAGTGGCTGCACCAACTTGCATTCCCACCAACAGTGAAGAGGGTTCCCCTTTCTCCAGATCCTCTCCAACACTTGTTGTTTCCTGTCTTATTAATTTTGGCCATTCTAACTGGCGTAAGGTTGTATCTCAATGTGGTTTTGATTTGAATCTCCCTGGTAGCTAGTGATGATGAACATTTTTTCATGTGTCTGTTAGCCATTTGCATGTCTTCTTTGGAGAAGTGTCTGCCCATTTTTTGATGTGATTATCTGTTTTTTGGGTATGAGTTTGAGGAGTTCAGTATAGATCTTGGATATCAGCCCTTTGTCTGTAGCATCATTTGCAAATATCTTCTCCCATTTCATGGGTTGTCTCTGACACAAAAGCAAAAATGAACTTTTGGGACTCTGTCAAGATAATTTAATGTCTCTTAGATTTATAAAATTATAGTCAAATCATTCTTTTGTTTGGGTTCTTCATTTTACTCTGAGTCTTTCTAATTTTCCTGTAAAGTTGAGCTTACTTGTGATAATCAGTGCATGGCCCAAATGCTTGTTCTCAGAGTTTCAGGATGGAAGCAGTGTAGCTGTGGTCTGCTGAATAAGGAGAAAATATTCCCCAGAAAATAGCATTCAGGTCTGATACATAGCTGTGTGTCATTATCTATTTCATAATTTTCCAAGAATAAAATGAATTTATAGATTGTTATTCATAATGTGATTATAAAGAAGGCCCATGCCTTTTGTTTGACTTTAAATGGTTTGAATTTTACCTCTACTTTTTAATGGGTCAAGTGCCTCTGTATTTAGATCTTGTTTTCTTTACCTAGCATGTCAATATCTGCTTTTTTTCTACCCCCACCCCAGCAGGTTGTTTTCATACATGTATACGGCATTCTACCTTAATCGTATTCATAATAATGGCTGGCTTTTTATTGTCCGTAAACAGTTTTTATTACCCAGCGTGCAGAATGCCTGACACTACCTTATGTTTCTTAAAACTGAGGATATACTAGACTTCTGCCCTCAAGGAGTTTATACAATGTGGAAGGATATACAGGCTGTAATAGAGCTCCGCAAAGCTCTTCCCTTGGAACGTTTTCTCGTTCAAGGTTACACGGCAGCCAGGACAGTTATTCTTTATGTTGCAGATGGGAGAACAGAGAGGCTGAGTGACTTGTCCAAAGTCACGTGGCTATCAACCTGGAGAAGTGGTGTGTAGATGAAGGTCTTTGAGGTCTCAGGTCATAGGTGTTTCACTTTCCTCTATAAACTTAGTGCTTGGAGGGAATCTATTCTTGTTATCTTTCTGTTTTTCTGTAATTTTCATAGATCTTATATAATATTTGCTTTACTGTTTACTTTCTGCTTTTAGTGTTTTGAATTATTATGTAATTAGTTTCCTATAATAAGCTATTTTTTTTGTTTAAAATAGTGTGCTTTTCTTTTTTAATTTGTAAAAAATGTGAATCTGATGTGCTTACTATGGGCATTAAAAACTTAATTTGAAATTGATTAGTCCCCGATGTCTAGATACTCCTTACTTCTTTGCAATAGTCCATGTCAGCTACAGTGAACAGAGAAAACAGGCCTTTCCATCAATTACTGTTGGACTCTAGGGCAGTGCTGAATTTAAGCCAAGAAACAAGGCTTTAATGGGTATCTCCAGCATTGACTTCCTTCTGTAACTTGATGGAAGTAAGTTATCTTTTCATTGCTTGCTCATCTCTAGAAAGGGAGCAGTACTATCTTGCCCTGGTTAATCAGCAGGGATGTTATAGAGGTTAATCACTTGTGAAGTCATTTAAAACTTTTAATTGAGTATACACGAAATGGATCTAAAATTTGATATCTTTGTGGCTGGAGTTGATGGCTGTTGTCCAATTTCAGATAATGATTCTTAGCACTGCATTTTGACTTCAGTAGAAGGATGTCAGCAAGCATGTTTGGAAAGCTTAAGAAATGTGAAAGTTTTCATATCTTGTGATTTTTAAACCCCATTTTTCTCTACTGCCTTTAGAGGGAGAACTGGAAGAAGAGTGGCTTAAGGAAGCTGGTTTGTCCGATCTCTTCGGAGAGTCTGCTGGGGATTCCCAAGAAAGCATGGTGTTTTTGTCAACACTGACTCGGACCCAGGCCGCTGCTGTTCAGAAACGAGTAGAGACAGTCTCCCAGACCTTGAGGAAAAAAAACAAACAGTACCAGATTCCTGACGTCAGAGACATATTTGCTCAACAGAAAGAGTCAAAAGAAAAAGTAGGTTTTTTTTTTGTTTTGTTTTTTGATGTTAAAGCAAAGGAATAAAGGCTTTGAGCCGGTTAGACCAATCCATTTTAATTCAGATAATTAAAAACTTAATGAGCACTCCTATACCAGGCACTAAAGCTCCGTGCTGGCAGGGAATGAGAGAGACCTAGTACCTGTCTTCTAGAAGTTACACTGTTGGGGCAGAAAATTAAACAAGTTAAAATTCAGTGTGATAATCCTTGTGTTAGTTGTCCTGACTACTACAGAAAAGTAGGAGGCAAGGGATTCTTCCTTAGTTATTAACTCCTGTTTGAATATTTGCCTTTCCTGAGACTCATTTGGGGATGAACTGAAGTATGTGTGCATGTGTATGTGTGTGGGGGGGGGGGGTTGGTTAGGGAGCTAACTGCAGTATAATTAGAAAGCAGGAACCCTGAAATATGAAATAACTTCCCCTTTGTGTCGAGTCCTTAACATAGTGCCTAGCATGTGGGAGATTTGAGTAAATATTTGTCAGGATGATTAATTTATAATGGAAGCTCTTGGAATCCATGAGGAGACTGGGGCTGATGGATGAAGAGATAACAGGGCGGGCATGGTGAAAGTGAGAGACCTCAGTTGCTTAGAACAACCCCTTGGTGGGTTGTTTTGTACTCATCTATGAGGACGCAAGGAGCTTACACAAAATGTAAATTAATATCATCTCTTCCTTTATCAGAAAAATCTTCTAAAAAAAAAGTTAGCTGAATTAAGTGATATTCTTAAGGTTAAATTGGATTTACATTCTGGATTATTCTCAGGTGTACTGAATAGTCCTGGCCTAGAAGATCCAGGAGGGTTTTGGAATGAGAACAAACAAAAGGAATCTTGAACGGTGACGATAGTAGTACTAATTCCTGCCACCACAACTGAACACTTACTGTGCTAACTACTTTGCTTGCTTATTTCATTTAATCCTTACAGCTGTCCTGCGAGTGAGGTATTACCATTTCCAGTCTACGGCTGAGGCTCATAGACTTTAAGTAACTTGCTCAATGTCCCGTAGATAGTAAACCCAAATCTGTGTGACTTCGAAGTAGGTGCCTTTAACCACTGCATGTCCTGTTGTATTTGGGTTTCCCTATATGATTCTGATATTAAGTTATCTGAACAAGATATCCTATTTATACTACAAATGAAGGGTACCAAAAATCATATGATTCTTAAAAAAGAAAACTACCTTGTATTTAAAGTATCTTTCTGCCATGTAGAGGTTTTCTTTCTGTAATCATTTTATTCTTCTGAGAAATCCTTAATGGCTTCAGATTGCTACTCTGTTTGCATAGGCAATTTTGGATCAACTCCAGTCTATTTGATAGGAGTTTTGGGGTCACTGGATTGCTCGAGGCAGGTCTCTCACTGCTGTGAGGCAGTTAAACACTTGCATACCACCCAGTGGTTATTTGGGACAGCCACTGGGGTTGAAGGACTGGACTAGGTTTCCAGATGTAGGAAAATGAATGGTAAGGAAATACAGTATTATGACATTTCCTTCCCAATTAAAGAACCCTCCCTAAGGGAGTTAAGAGGAAGCAAAAAGGGGGAGGGGGAGAGAACTGAGTCTAAGCAAAATGTCTGCTGTGGGATTCCTGCCAGTCTCCAAGAGGATGTTGCTACTCACGGCTAGAAGCAGCAGTTTACAGCAAATTCTCAGTAATATCTAAGCCACATGGTTTGATTCCTAGGTAATGGGCGGATTGTATCATCTGATGGCACCATTAAGAGAGAAACAGCACAAGTAAATTAAAATCACGTTAATTTGCGTACACTGCATGCCTTTAATCAGAACACTGCCACCCATTAGAGATATGTCTCCCATTCCTCAAGGAAACAGGGGCCAGACATCTTCACTTGCAGTTCTTCTGTTCTCAAAGAAGTACACATTTGGCTATTCCATTTTAAAATGCTTCCTCACAGGGTGCCTGGGTGGCTCAGTGGGTTAAAGCCTCTGCCTTCAGCTCAGGTCATGATTCCAGGGTCCTGGGATCGAGCCCCGCATCGGGCTCTCTGCTTATCGGGGAGCCTGCTTCCTCCTCTCTCTGCCTGCCTATCTGCCTACTTGTGATCTCTGTCTGTTAAATACATAAATAAAATCTTAAAAAAATAAAATAAAATGCTTCCTCACAAAGCCCTTGCTGACATGAGGAAATATTATACAGAAAGGAATACTGTCGGCACTGGTATCTTCATTTGCTAAGGAGAAGTTCTGACCACATGCTCCAAAATACATGTTCGTATGGAAGATTAGCTCTGCTCACTGTGTTCATTGTGCTGTGGAGGGCTGGCCTTCCACAGGCTTGTGGGCAGAGGGAGGAGGACGGTATTTGCTCTGTCTTGAGGGGAGCTGAAGTAGCATCACGACCCTCATGCCACTTTTGTGATTGAGTAGTCACTATACACTGTCCTCTACGAGCTGCACCAGTGGGCTCATGCTTTTCTAGACTCTTCGTAGGCTGCCGGTGAAGGGGAGAGTCCTTCCTGGTCAATGGCATGAGGTGAAATGAAAGCTTTTGTCATCCTTTCAAACACTTCATTTGACTGGAGATGAAAATCCAATAGAGTGATTATTTAAAAAGTAATTCTTTCAAACTTACCTCTGTGTATGATTGAACTAGACTGCCTTTCCTGATTCCTGAATTCCTTCTGAAGACTTACTTGGAAGGAAGAAGTATTACCTGGCCGCACTTCCTGGCGAGGGGAGCCAGCCATGTTCTCCTGTATCTATAAACCCTTGGAGGTCTACAATTTTATTTTCAGGTGTCACTGCCCCAACCCCTTCAAAAAAGAGTTTCTTTGACTATCTGAGCTCATATTACCTGCTTGGTAATTTAGTTTTAATTTAGCTCACATTTATTAGTGCTTTTTTTTTTAATTTGAAGAATTTTGATTTTATTTCCTACATGTCAACTTGCAATTTTGTTTTATAACAGCATTATCAAAATATAATCCAAATACCATCTAATTCACCCATTTAAAATCTATAGTTCAGCGATTTTTGGTATATTCACAGATTTATAACCATCACCTCAGTCAGTTTTAGCACTTTTTCATTATTCCCCAAAGAAACCCATTAGCAGTCATTCATGTATTGCCCTCCTCACCCCTAAGCAACCACTAGTCTACTTTATATCTCTATCTCAGTTGCTTATCCTGGACATTCTGTAGAGAAGGAATCCTGTCTTGTGATTGGTTCCTTTTACTTAGTCTAGTGTTTTCAAGGTTCATCCACATTACAGTTTGTATCAGTACTTCAGTTCTTTTTATTGCTGAATAATATTTCATTGTATGGATAGACCACAATTTCTTTATCTACTCTGTTACTAGATATTAGCAGTTTTTTTAAGTTTGTCGTTACCACTCAACTAAATAGTGGTGTGCTTGATGGCAAGGAAACTTTTTTTTTTTTAAAAAAGACTTATTAGTGTGTGGGGAGAGGGGCGGAGGGAGAGTAAGAATCCCCAAGCAGATTCCCCGCTGACCACAGAGCCTGACAGCCTGAAGTTAGGCTTGACCCCAGGACCCTGAGATAACACGTGAGCTGAAATCAGGAGTCAGCCAGTTAACCCAGTGAGCCACCCAGACACACCCATGGCAAAGACTCTTAGTGTTTTTCATGTTCCTTATAGGGGTTAGTATTATGTCTCTACAAATTGGGGGCAACCTAATATTTGCTGGATGATCGCTTGTTGATTATAAATATAGTAATTTTTTTTTTCCTGTGGTGGTTACAATTCTGAGTATGTTTCTTATACTCCGAAGGCTGGTAATGGAATTATGTACAATACCATTTCTCCAGTTGTGAGTTGGAGATGACTCACTGGCCCACTTTCTATCTTTAGGTTCCAGATGGCATCGACACACAGTCAGTCAGAACAAATGAAAATAAATATCAAGGAAAAGATGGTATGTTGGACCTGTTCTCTTGTATTTTCCTGTTTATTTAGCATAACAAGCAGATACAACCTTTTAAAACATTCACCTTTGATTCTAGGAAGCAAATTTTATTAAAATTCTAATACAAAGTTCCCAAGTAGATAATTACATAAGGCTGGAAATATAGTGGGCCTTTGATTTTTTTTTTTTTTAAATGTTTGTGCATCTCTGTATAAACATCTCTATGCCTAATCAATTTCCCCAACTGTTTACCATGTGCCAGGTACTTTGTGAAGATGTTTATTTTACCTAATTTAATTTACTCAAGAACTCCTCATAGTAGATACTGTTCTGAACCCATTTTACAGATGAGGATATGGAGATTTAGAGATATTAAGTGCCTTTCCCAAGGCCATACAGCTACTGAGTGGAGCCAAAGAATTTGGAGTTTCATTCTGAAATCGCTAAGTTCTTTTTTTTTTTTTTAAGATTTTATTTATTTATTTGACAGACAGAGATCATAAGTAGGTAGAGAGGGAGGCAGAGAGAGAGAAGGAGGAAGCAGGCTCCCTGCTGAGCAGAGAGCCCCATGTGGGGCTCAATCCCAGGACTCTGGGATCATGACCTGAGCTGAAGGCAGAGGCTTAACCCACTGAGCCACCCAGGTGCCCTGAAATCGATAAGTTCTTAATTCATAAGTGGATTCCTTTTTAGAAAGTTTATAAAAACTTAAAAAATAATTTTGGGAGCAATTCCTTATCATTCCTTTTTCTTTTTTTTTTAATTCTTAAATTTTTTATAAACATATATTTTTATCCCCAGGGGTTCAGGTCTGTGAATCGCCAGGTTTACACACTTCACAGCACTCACCAAAGCACATACCCTCCCCAATGTCCATAACCCCACCCAATTCCTTATCATTCTTATCATACTTTTTCTCTTCTATACCTGTTATTTCTGAAACGAATTAGAAATTCATGGCATGGGTGAAAACAAGTATTAAGACTTCATTAGCACTTAATCAAGAAAGAATTTTTAGCTTTCTCCCTTATTTGCAAAAAAAAAAAAAAAGTATTCCAAGTGAAGCTTAAAAATTTAATCTGTACTGTGTTATTTAAAAACTGTTAACAGAGGTGGTCTGTGTTTGCCAGATGTTGGCTCAGGGACTTTTCCTTTTGTTTCGTTTATGATCTTAAGACCTGGCACCTGGAGTGCCCATGCCATTCATAGTGTTGTATTGGGATTAGAGGTAGTTGGGGGGGACTAGGAAGTGTTTCCTGCCTTCTCCTCACTATCGGGTTAGTCCAAGATTACATGGGATGTCTTGGAGTCTTGGAACATCAGTATCTCTATTTTTCCTACCATGCTTTTCTAAGAACTTCTCTCCTGTACCCTTGCCTTTAGAAATAAGTAAATAATCGTGTGACTGTATGTGTATGGACACAGACATGGCTATGTCTGTTTCCTACACTTGGGTTTTTATATATGTTCAATGAAAGAGATTTATTCTCATGAAAAAGTCATAGAAGTCTTAATGTTGTAAGGGTTGTCCCATTTCAAATTAATTAATTGGCTAAGTACTATTCTTTTTATTAAATTATAAAACTCCATGCCAATGGCCCACTGTTTTTATACATACAATTAGAAACATTAATAATACCCAAATAATTTTTCAAATTTTCATCTTAGTATGTATATTTACTTATTTTCTCTTGATTTCTTGATTTCAGTGAAAGAGGAATAATTCTTTTTAAAAATAAAGGCACTAAAAAAATAAAATAAAAATAAAGGCACTTTGGAATATTTGAACAGTTGAAAAACTCTAAGGAGTTGTGTAAAATATTTATAACCCAGGGCTATTGTTCACTTCAAAACCAAAGGAGAATAAAGAAGTTATGCTATTTACACTTAAGGACTTTAAGAGTCGAAAGGTTTATGTCAGAATTCTCTGTTAACTTTTCTCTATGAGAGTAGATCATTGATTCATAGATATTTTTATTAGTCAGTTCACCATCTGTTTCTTGCAGCAGTGCCTACAAATGAAACTCTTTTTCCTACTGTCTACCTTTACTTGATCTACCATTTGAACTCAAGCTTTTATACTCTAGGTTTTTTGATTTTTGTTTTAAATATTTGCCACAGTTGGGAGGAAATTCATATATTGTAAATATATTTTACCTTAATTATAATTTCTCTACTCAGCTTTGAAATTAGCACAGAGCTTTTTTTTTTTTTTTTTAAGCAGGGTCACAGGTCTGTGATTCATCAGTCTTCTATGATATCCAGTCCTCATTACAGCACACATACCATACCACATACCACCCCTCTACCCCTCCCCTCCAGCAACCAACACAGGATATTTTCTATGTGGAGCAGTGGTGATATGGCAGTATTGAGGGAGAAAAAAGAGTAGTTATAAAATTCTTGTCCATAAACACACTACTTCTGGAAAGGTAGCTTCTAATTTAAGAAAATGGCTAATCATTTTTTTCCCCCCTCAGACTGGTTTCCTAGGAAACCAACATACATATTCACAGTAAAACATACAGCAGTGGAAGGTGGTGGAGAAGAAAAACTAAAATTGCGCTTTGACATTTAAGTTAATACTTTAAAAATTAATTGTAAAATGGTTTAGTTATTCTAATTAAAAGAAATGTCACAGGCTATTGGAATAGCAACATAAATAATATACAAATGTGCCAAAGATGGCAGCAGTAGGTAATTACCATCAAAGAGCATCACATTTATTCTTATTTTTGGAATTGTCATTGGTATGTGTTTACTTACTCTTAACTAGGAGATGCTACCAGGCCACTGAGGTAGTCTGCAGGGCCCAGTGAAAACTGAAAATGTGGGACTTCTTGTTTAGATTCCAAGGTGGCAACAGCAGAGTGTTAAACCCAGGAGGGTTGAGGCCTGAGACTTCACAAGTCAGTCACATGCCCAGAAGCCTGCCCTGCTTATCAAACAGAATTAATGAGGCTAGAGTTATGTTTATTCCTAATTTTCTATTGGGTGAAACAGAAACATATTTTTAAAATTTAAATGACTATAAACAGATTTTTCTGAAGGAAGCAGTGTTAATAACACACACACACACACACACACACTCACACACACATATACACATATATGGCATGCCTTTATTGAATTTTTTAAATAACTTGACCTTCTAGCACCTTGCTGTGTTAGTGCAGAAGTGTGTAAATGCACTATGTAAGTTTATTTTGTAATTCAGTGCTGCTCACCATGAATTAAAAGTCTGCAATGAGAAAAACAACAACAACAACAAAAACCCAGTAATCCTGTCATTGGTTCCAAGGTTTTTCTAATGTGAGTTATGTTTAAACCAAAAACTTATTAACAAATTGTGTCAATTAGAACTATTTTCTCCAAAGCTCTAAAGCTAGTGTTTTAGGCAACAAGGACTTCCAGGGTTAATTCTTTCCTAGAAGATTAACAACAGACAAAAAATGTTGAACTTATTATATACCTTTGAAATGTTGATGTAAATATCCAGAATTTATTTGACTAGGTTTATAGTTGTGAGAACCTCAATAGTCTTTGATATAATTGGGTACAAAACCTATTGGTTCCTGTACCAGGTACTTCCAGACCCGACTCCCTCTGTGGCAAGTGTTTGGCACTGACTCTTATTTTGGAATTCTTCCTCTGATAGGTAAATAACATTCCAGAAAAGAAACACAGGGTGTGGAAGAAGTCTATTCCAATAATGTATTTCCCTGTGAGAAAATGAAATGGTGTATTACTAGTTCTAAGAGAGAGTAAAACTAACTTCCTTGAAATCCCCTCTCCCCACTTTTTTTTTTTTTTTTTGCTTTTGCTTTTAATCTCCCATTGTAAAATAAAACAACAATTAAGTCTACTAAATTTTTGTGAGGCTTCTCATTCAGAGTTTGAGATCATCTATCCATGTTGGACTTTCACCCAATTGAAGCACTGTGACCTCACAGACAGATTCCATAATTGAACTATGGCTTCTATACCTCCTATATCCTCCATCCACCATTGGTAGGATTCTTGGGGTAAATGTTTGCCTTTAAAATAACCACTAATTATTGACCATAGTAAATAATATCTTCCCCAAAGGTTTTTATGTAGTTGATTTAAAGAAGTAAAGAAATAAAAAAAAGAAATAAAATATATTAATTGAACCTTTTTGTTTTTGTTTTTTGTTGTCCCAGACCAGGCATCTAGCCTAGTTGTGGGTAAAAAAGAGCTGATACCCCTGGTTGCTGAAGAGGCACCTGCCTCTGAAACCGATATCAACCTGGATGTATCGTTTGCAGAGCAAGCCGTCAATCAGAAAGAGAGCTCCAAGGAGAAGGCCCAGAAGAGCAAAGACTGTGATGCTCCGTTATCTGTACGTAGTACACTATTCAGATTTCACTCATCAGCTTTTTATTTTGGAAATTTCAGATCCACAGAGAAGCTGGAAGAAGAGTACAGCAAACACCCCTGCAGGGGTCACGTAGACCCATTTAACAATGAATATTTTACAACCTTTGCTTTTCTCCTCCTGCATCTATCTGTTTATATGTTGTGTTGTCAGCTACATACTCACTTTTTTTAAAAAGACTGATTGATTTATTAGAATGTGGAGGGAAGGCAGAGGGAGAGGGAGGAGAGAGAAACTAAAGCAGATTCCCTGCTGAGCTTAGAGCCACGGGTGGGGCTTCATTTCCCAGTCCTGAAATCATGACCTGAGCTGAAACCAGAAGTTGGACACTCAACTGAGTCACGCAGGCACCACTCACTATGTTTTTTTTTTAAAGTAAGCCTTGTGCCCAATATGGGGTTTAAACTCATGACCTACTAGAGTCCCATGGTCTACCCACTGGGCTAGCCAGGCATGCTTTCCCAACTTTTTCTATTTTTTTTTTTGTTTTGTTTTAAGCTTAGCAAAGACATACGAACATTGCTATAATACTTAAGAAATTGAACACCAAAACAATAATTATATTTTACATATGGTCTATTAAAATGTTCCCATTTGCCACAATATTGTTGTGTATAGCTTCCATCTTCTTCAGCCCCATCTGGAATTCAAATAGGGGTCCAATGTTGCATTTGAGTTCGTATCTTTCTGGTTTCCTTGAATTTAGATCACATCCCCTGCTTTTTCTTTAATATTTTGAAGAGTGGAAATCAAATTTCTGACTTTGTTCCTCATGACTGGATTCAAGCTACACAGTTTTGGCCAAACTGCTGCAAGGTAAGGTTGATGTCTGATTGCATCATCAGAAGAGGGTCATGGAGTCACACGGCCCCTTTATTGGTGATGGAAATTTGACCTCTGAGTTAGGGAGATGTTCACCAGATATCCCTGTTAGAAAGATAACTTTCCTTCTGTGCAGTTAATACTGATTTGTGATCCTTAGGACTGGGCGGATATTCTAATCGTCAGTAACAACCCATTGCCCACTAGTATCACCATACATTTGTGATTCTTGCCTGAAGTAGTAATTAAACTCGTGTTTGAGAATTTTCTTATTCCTTTTTTTCCTATTCTCTTTCCTATCCTATTTCTTATTCCTATTTTTTCCTATTTTCTTGTTCTTTTATTCCTAATTTTCTTATTCCTTCTATTTTGGGTGGTTGGCAATCTTCTGTAATTGTTGATTGCCCTTCCTTTTCTCTTTTTGTTTTTGAATATCACTGGACGGAGGGCTACCTTTATTCAGTGTTTTATAAATCATTATTGTTTCTCTTTAAAATTTGTCTAAGTACATCTGTATGTGGGAGCCCTTCAGGTTGGTTCCTGTATCATTTTAACATGGCTTCGTTCTTTTACTTCTTTGCTTTCTTGTAGAAGATGTTCCCAGGCTCGCTTTGTACTTTTCTTCTCCCTGACTTGAGGGAATCCATTTCTTCAAGGAGCCCTGGTTTCTTTTAGTAGCAGATAGTATTTGGAAACCAAGCTCCGTGTACTGAGTGTTCTTGTTACTACAAAACATGTCTTACATTTTAAAAAAATACATGTATTTAGGGGCGCCTGGGGTGGCTCAGTCGTTGGGCTTCTGCCTTCGGCTCAGGTCATGATCCCAGGGTTCTGGGATGGAGCCCCGCATCAGGCTCCCTGCTCAGCAGGAGTCCACTCTCCCTGCTTGTGTTCCTTCTCTCCTTGTATCTCTGTCAAATAAATAAAGTCTTCTAAAAAATTCCATGTATTTATTTATTTTGTAGAAATTCACACTGCAAAAACAAAACAAAATTGTGTAATGAACTTTCCAGTACTTTCCCACTTGCCCCAACATTTATTAATCCATGGCTAGTCCTCACCTCTCTGTACCCCCAAACAGTGCTCCATTCTGTGTTATTTTGAAACACATCTCTGAATTATATATGTCATCTATAAATACTTCAGTATGTAGTTCTGAAAGAGGGGTTTTAAAAAATGTGCCCAGATTCCCCTTACTGTACCTAAAAAATGCTAACAATTCTTAACTTTCAGTATCCAGTCAGTGTTTAAATTTCAAATTCAAATTTCAATTTAAATTTCATTTTTTTTTTCAGATCTGTTTGAATCCGGATCCAAATGAGGTTTATGCATTGCAGTTGGTCGATATGTCTTTTGAGACTTTCAGTCTCTCCCTCCTTCCCTCTCTTTCTCCATCTGTTATTCTCCCTCTTTGTCCCTCAAAATTTATTTGTTGAAGAGACCTGATGATTGAGTTGTAGAGAATCTTCCCCTATAATTCCTCATGGTCTTCTGTTTCTTTTACATTGTTTGACTATAGATTTATCAGGTTCAGTGTGTTTTCTTTCTTTCTTTTTAATCAGGATCTCTTCATATGTGATCATGTATCAAGAGACACAAAATATCTGATCATCTTTGTCTTTTCGTGAAATTGGCAGCCACTGCTAATTAATGCTTGATCCATTCATTTATTAATATTGGCAAGATGATGTTTTCATTTCTTATTTTATTCATTTATTAACTTGAATACTTATTTTAAGAAAAAGTTTCTCAAAACTGTGTTTATTTTTCAGTGTTAATTGTTTTGATTCCTTAGCGTCTTTCACTAGTGAGCAGTTAGTGTTGTTGTATTTTAATTTTCTTGCATAAATAGAATTTAGCTCATAGATGTAGCCTAGACACAATTTCCCATGTGTAGCTGCTACAATTTCTGCTCTAGATCTAGAATCATCTGTCTCTCCAAGAGACCGTGGTTCCATTAAATAAAAGCATACTTTTGTAACTATGATCAGGAATCTAGGACTATTCCTTTTCCATGGGTTGGTCATTGCTGAAAGTCTTTCCCGAGGCAAGAAGTACATCTGTATGTTCTTTCTTCCATGCTGAGAATAGTCATTCTCCAGATACCCCAGGCGATATAATTAGAACACATATAATTACTTGTGTGTTACATCCTCAGTTAATGCCCAGTATTCTCCGAATAACAATACTACCCCTTCTATCAACAGTATCCTTACTAGAAAAACAGCTTAAACATGTTTTTCTTTTCGTCAGTTGTTTGTGTCCTTGAGATATATCCCAAAAGGCCTGTAAGAATAAAATTACTGTGCTTGAGCTTGCATAGGATAATACTTCTCCATATGGTTAAGCTACCAACTGAATACTGGGTTGCCTTAATGGTTTCATTTTATTTTCAATTTTTAGGCATTGCTTTTTTTGAAATTCAACTTTGTTTGTAAACATGTAAAATATTTTTGTGGTTCAGAAGTGGGATTTAAAACCAAGATGTATTAAGTCTGGCTTCTGTCTTTGAGCCCTTACTCTCTGTTCTCTTTCTCACCTCACAGGTAAGTTTACCTTCTAGGTAAACTCCTTTTTGTTTGAATCTTATGGTTTATGCTTTTATTCTTAGGTAAATGGTAGCCCACAGTCACACTTTTCTCAACCTAGAAGTTTTTTATTTTGACTTAGTATATTCTGGAGATCACTCCATAGTAATATATAGAAATGTTTCTCATTCTTTTTTATAGATACATCATATTCCATTGTGAAGCTGCATCAAAATTTATTAAACCATTTCCCTAATGGTAGACATCTATGTTGTTTCCAAGTTTTACCATATATTATTAGGAATCTATTTATATACCTAATGGGAAAAGTAGAGGAATACATACCATTTGACTTGAAGAGATGACCTACAGTCCCAGACTCTCAGAATAGTGACAGTCTGTATCTCAACAGATGGAAGGGGTTGTAAGGGAAAGATAGGAGAGTCTAATTTAAAAAAAAAAAAAAAAATGAAGACTTTGTTGACTTTTAAGTTGATTCAAAAGTGGAATGAAGTGTAAGTTCCTATCTGTTTCAGAGACTTAAGACTTACTCTCTTATTTCATTCTCTTAACATTTATGCTGACCTCTCTTCTAGACTTCATTCATGTTGTACCCCAAGCTTGAAATGACCTTACCATTTTTTTTACCTCTCTGTTGTTCTCTATTTACCAATGAATATTACCCCATCTTTTGGGGTCGAGTTCAGCATCTACGTTTATTATTAGTTTTTCTCTGGCTGTGAATTTACATCAAATACAATATATCTTACAATACTTTAAGCTGTTAGGATGCCATGCTTTCGATAATTATTGTCAATGTATTCTTGTATTTATTTCTGCATATATGCATCTGTTCATCTATACAACCATTTATCCATATGTCTTCTGGAAGGCATGGGTGTGTAAGCTTTTCACAAGTCCTCAGCATGGTTGATGGAATGAATATTTATATTCATCGCTCTGAGGCAGGTGTCTAAGCAGATAAACCTTAAATTCCATTTCTACTCTATGCTCCCCTGCTTCTGTAAATAAGCAATAAGCTTTATGAAATACATTGTTCTCTGTTGACTTCATTTTTTTCATTCATTTCCTTTTTTCTTACAGCATCGGGTAGTCTTTGTTAATTCTTTACGATCTCTCACAGCAGATTCAAATTTCTCTTAAATGTGGAGCTCAGGTTTCATAACCTTTAAGGGGCTTCAGTTTGAAAATGTAGCCACTACTTACTGTGTTTTAGGTACCTGCTGTATCTCAGAAAATATGCTCTGTATTTATTTATCAAATGATCTCTATGAGGTAGATATTTCAATTCCTATTTCTCATACAGGGAAACAGGTTAGACTCTATATGGGATGCTAAGGCTTGGCTTAGATGACTCAGGTGACTCAGCTTTTGGATCTGGAGTTTTTTCTGGAAGACCATGTTGACTCCACTTAATGTGCCCTGAAGGTATAAATGCATTTAATTTAGGTGTGAGTTTAGTGACTCTATTGGTGCTGCTGACAACTTGCTCAGGATAGCTTGAGATATTATATAAATAAGATTTTGAATTGTTGGGTCCATCGTATACAAGAGAAATTTAATAATACTCTTTCATCCTGCTTTGGAGACTGAACATTAAGGGTTTAATGCAGAAATTTTTAAGATCATAGTTTTAAAATTACAACTGGTTAAGTCTATATCCTATATTTAATTCTTAAGTCTTAAGTCTTCATTTAGTATCTTTTGGATTCTTACTGAATTATGTTTAATTCAAGTAAATTCTTGTTCTATAATGACTTTGGTTTTCTGGTAACACCGTTTCATGGCTATGAAAGGCCAAAAACTAGGCATGCGGACCCATGTTGGCAGTTTGCTAGGGAACAGAACACCTCTGGAGGAAGCTGAAGGACAGTGTTGAAAAGGTGGTGTTTTGGGATTGAATGAAGACACTGAAAATCGATAGCAAACACACATTTGTACACAGTACCAAAATAGATGTTTAGGCTGTGGTCCTTAGTTGTCAAGAAAAGGCTAAACTATGGCTCTTTGCTCTCCATTAAAAAAAAAAAAAAATGCAATAAATATAAAAAGGTAAATTCAAAAGCTCATTTGTCTAGAAAAGTATTCATTCTCTGGAAATAACAATGAATGAAATACTGTCAAAAAATCACCTTTTACACGTAGAAAAATCTTAGGTAAGAAATGCATTTTCTAGCAGATCAAAAAAAAAAAAAAGTCATCTGTGGAAATTGATCAGGTGGGAATAGATTCTCTTGCTTTCCAAGTTGAGGCTAGAAGTGACTTAACATATTAAAGTCAAGTCCATCAGGGTCCCTCATTACTGATGAAGTACCTAAGGGGCCCTTTGTATTGTGAGAGCCGCAAAAGAGGGGTGCGGTCTGGGAGAGCAACCTGGTTAATTTATGGTAACACATGGGAACTGATGACCTTATAATTTCTGAAAAATTTTATTTCACTTCGTTCTTGAAGCACATTTTTCAAAAGGCAAAGAGGCTTTCTTTTGCTGAAATTGCATTGCCTTCTCTTAGCCAATGAACTGAACCATCCAGTCTATTAACTAAACAAAAATGACAGGAAACTTCATAAATATTTAAAAGCTGCTGCTATGAATTAAACATTGGGATAAAGAACTAACTCCTTTCATTAAAGCACAATGTTAAATAAATAAATAAATAAAGCTCATGACAGAGATTGCTAGGGAAATCAAATGTTTGAACTAATATTATTTTAGGTTTCTCTAAACATTTACCTTGGCTAATGCTTTAAAGAATTATATTACATATGTTTGGTTTATGAGATCAATAGTGACTGATTTTAATAAAACATTTAGAACTTAAAAAAAAAAAAAAAGGTTGGTAAATAAGATTGGTTCAGCCATTTAGAAAACAATGCAGTGGGCAGAACTCGGGGGCCAGACCTGAAGAAAATGTGAAAAGTCTTGTGTGATTTTGAATGCAAGGCTCAGTGGGGAACCATCCAGCCAGTGGCTCCATACCTCACTGAGCTTGATTCTGGGTTTTCCTCCCTGTAGGGTGTATGTCTTTGCTCATTGAGTAGCCTGGGTCAGAACACCTGCAGTGCACCAGGCCTGTGGTCCAGTATGGCTACGGAAATGATTAAGACCTGGCTTTTCTCTTCGAGGGGCTCCTGTTCCTCTAGCACTACTGAGCAATCCAGATTCCTCCCTGTGTGCTGTGGTGGAGAGAGAAAATGGAGCAGAGCTGAATGGTTATTGCTGAATTTAGCATCTAGAATATCTGAATTTGCATCCTTATTTTGTCACTGGCTGTGTGGCCATATTTAGTCTATTAGTAAGTCTCAATTCCCCACTGAGAATGTGCTATAATAATTCTCATCTGTGGGGACTTTTGCAGGATATGACAAAAGACCATTTATCAAATAAGAGTGCTGTTTTTTCCCGTACCTTACAGTAATATTTAGGAGAAGAGGAAAGCATGAGGTCTTGAAATTATTGAAAAGCTCTGTGAAGAAAAGTAGTAGTAACACTTAACCCTTTCTGAATGGATTCTGTTGTTATTCCCATTTTACAGGTAACGTGGCTGAGGAGGCACAGGGGTGATGTAATTTGCCAAAGGCCACGTAGCTCATAAGTGATGGAGACAGGATGGGCCACCTGTGCTCCGGCTCCAAGTTCTCAACCCCATGCGCTGCCCCATTAACACACTGGAAATTCACTTAGACTGGATGTTTAATGATGTTTATTGCTGTTTTATTTCATATTCTCATCAGGAAAAAAAACATACTGCAAAAAGTTAAGAAAGACCTATTTTCTCCTATAGTGAACTCTTTTTGAAGCTATAGCAGATTCTATAGAAGAAGTTTCTGTAAAGAACTATGTAAAGAGGTTCTCTCTTTGAGTGGAGTTTGCTGGAAAGGATTTAGCTGCTCAGTTACCAAAATTTGTAGGCTTTAGGAAATGCTCTAAAACAATGATACTTAAACAATTTGGTCTCAAAACCCTGTTAGCTTCTTAAAAAGCATGGAGGACTTCACAAAGCTTTTGTTTCACCAGTCAGGAAGGATGTTGGTATTGAGGGCAGTAACTACCACGACTTCCAGCACTTCGACAAAACCCTGGATACGCAGCGTTCTGGCCAAGAATCTGATTTCCTGCTGTTGGGGCCTCTGTTGTCTCTCTGGTCGTCCAGCTCTGTGGAAGTGTTTTGTAGCTGAACCAAGAAAGAAAGCATGCTCATAGTTGTATAGAAATTAGGATTTCATGAATGATTTTGAGGAAAGGAAGAAGACTGCTTTCTGTGATTTTGGAATGTGAAGAATTTCTTTGGATTGAGTTCCATGGAAGTTTGTCACTGGCCTGTGTTCTTGAACTATGGAACATGAATATGTAGACTAAGGAATTATTTCTTGTGATAAGTAAACAACAGAGATAGTGGGAGTAGAGGTTTTGTTTATATCACTTATACCTATGGGTATTTACCATATTGGAAATTGAAATTGAGAAATTAAAAAATTATTAATCCACTTGAAGTACAGTATTACAGTTAGCATAAATAACATTTTTAATGAAAAATAGTCCTATTTTCTAAAACAAATTATTAATGTGCCATGGTTTTACATTTCAACATTCCTAGCATCTTACTTTAGTAGAAGTCAGTTGGATTCTCACATCTACACCTGTATTCAATCTGTTGGAAAAGCACCTATCTTATACCTTAGGAAAACTCCAGTGTGCAATCATGAGAGAATGGGAGTGAAAAAGGCAAATAATGTCTTAGGATTAATTATTAATAGTTTTGACCTCATAGGCTCCTTGAAAGGGTATTATGTAACTTCTTGGTTCCCTGGATCTGACTTTGAGAAAGGCTGCTTGAAGACATGTCTTTTGTACTAGATTTTAGACCAGGAAGTGTTAATCATATGGTGAAAAAATGAGCAAAGTAAAGGGAGTAAAAGGGAACCAGTTAAACATCCTTGACCATTAAATGAGGAAGTCAAGGGTAAACCCAAAAGATATAGCCTTTATAACCCTTTTTTAATCAAGCCATTAGAGAATGATCACAGTAAATACAGTGGGACTATAATTTGTATTTAGTGTCTTAGAGAAATTCATGTTTTTACCTTACGGTTTGTTTCTTTATATTTAATGTATTTAATATTAAAAGTGGCTGAATAGGTAGTAGATAATATTGGTGAAAACAATAAATTGGCAGAAATATTGGCAAATATTGGCAGAAAACAACAAAATACCACTTTACTTGCTTGTGGTAGTTGTATCTCTAAGTCTCTTTATTTAGCAGTGCAAGTAGTAATAATAGCAACCCTATAAAGGTACTAGGGTAGTGCCAGGCATTAAACCCCACAATAGTCCTCTGAATTAGGTGGCCTTCTTCCCCACCTTCTCCCTGCTCTCCACCATCTGTTCTGCCTTCATTCTTCTCCCCTCTGGTTATGCCCGGCTCCTTCTTCCTCACCCTTCCCCTTCTGCCATTTTGTAGAAAGAGTAGTTAATCAATTACCAGATTGTTAGTAGCTGGTTGGTAGCAAGATGACTGGTAGGCATTCTGGCTTTAAAGGCCATGCTGTTACTATTCCTTCCATTCTTCCTGCCACCCCAATGCTATACAGACCTTCTGGGGTTTTATGACAACGTTATAATATATATTATGTTATAAATATTCAATATTTCATATCATATTTTACATATTTTTGACAGTAGCATAGGTAAAGTGTACCTTGCACATTCTAAGTACTCACTCATGGTTACTATTCCTCTTCCTCCTCATGGTTTCTCTTGACTCCTAATCTTTCTTTATTGTCAAAGGTCAGTAACTAGAGTTCTTTTTCTCCTTCAGTTTTACTGTCTCTGTTGTGCTCTCAGTCGCCGGTATTAGTACGCCTGGTCCACAGCTGGTCCCTTTGTCTGTTGGACTTCATGTACTGACTCCCCTCAGCCTTAAGGATCATCAACATGACAAGATGGCTCCTCATTCGGACTGAAGTGATTTTGCCAGGGCTTTCATAGTCACTACTCTGAATACAGCTTCTTTCGATAGTAATGGTTTTGTTTTCTTTCACTAAAAATGGGGTTAGACCCTATAAATCCTTACTCTATTAATGGTACTTATTTTAGAATTTCAGATGTCCAAAAGACAAAACAGGCATCACCCGGATTGGTGACCTAGCACCCCAGGACATGAAGAAAGTTTGCCGTTTAGCCCTCATTGAGCTGACTGCCCTCTATGATGTATTGGGTATTGAACTGAAGCAACAAAAAGCTGTGAAAATCAAAACAAAAGGTAATTTTGAAATGAAAAACCATTGGATTTACTTCAAAAGAAGCAAAGATGAACTTGGCTTCTGAGCAGTATTCTTGGCGGGGGGAATACCTACAAAATAAACCAATACTTGAATACTTCTAAAATTCAGAATTTAAAACATTGCCTTCAAAAATTTTGTAACTTGATAAACGTGGACTGTTCTCTTAGACTATAAAAAAATAAAGAGATAATAAAGTATTTAATTACCTTGGAAGGAAATTCTGAATTAAAAATTCTTCTTCTTCTTCTTCTTCTTTTTTGTATTGAGGAATCTTAACTCAAATGAACTCTCCTTTGAAAACTACATGTAAGAGATACTTTTGGTGCATAAACTTCTTTTTTTCCAAAATCAGATCTTGAAAAATGACTTTAAGATAGTTGATCCTAGTTCATTGCTTTTGCTTATATATTTGATGGGAAGTACATAGAGTAGTTAGTAGCCTGTCTCTTTGCTCATTTACATTCTACTTATAACTATTTTGCAAAAACCTTCTTCAGTCTATTAAGAAAATAATGCCATTGTGGCACATAATACCACCAAATTGTACTCCTCATGGATATATGCAGTTTTTCTTTTGTAACCAACTTGCTATACCCATTACATAGACAGACTTTATTTTTTATAATCTTACAGAAAACAGACACCTCTTAGTTTTCATCCAAGATTTTATTGGTCTAGAAATCCAGATAATTATCTATTAATTTAACAAAGTGTAACTCTTTAGGAATCTCTGGCTTCTTATTTAACTTTTAAGTTCTCTCCTAAAGAAACACCAAGAATGAGGATTACTGAGTTGCTATGGTAACATTAATAAAGACACATATTCACCTGATTTAAGTTATAGAGGCAAAATCTCTGTAGGACTGACGTATACGTTCCCTCAAGGTCCTCTCTCCCATGCTGGGCCCCAGAAGACCTCATTCTGTGCTCAGCTCCTCTTGAGTATTATAGCTTAAGGCATGGGATGGTGAATTTCTGAGTTAAATGGTGCTTCTTATTTTCCGCAAAACCATTATGGATAATGAAAGACTTTAGATGTTTTTTTCAGAAGCTTGTCACAAAGCCTTTTCCAAATATAAAATAGAAATATAATTTAAATAGCTGTGACTCAGTGCTTAGGACTTTTAAAATGGCTTAGAGAAGCTTTTTGTGTTTTAGAATTGCTTCCTAGTAGAGAGAGAAGTATTAAGCCATTCTCATTTACAGTATAACTATTAACAGAATAGATTTTCTTTCCATTTCTTAAATATTTTTGTAGCTCCTCTAATATATTCATCTCATAAACTAGACTCTTGACATTTTTGAAGATTACATTTTTTTGGACAATTCTTAAGCTACAAATTATTAGGTTACTGGTATTCTCTTGATTGGCATCTCTATTGAGTGTCAGTTTTCAAGGTCCTCATTCCACAATATAAAGCCCCGTTTCCTAGTCACAAATAATTTACATCTCCCCTGATGACCTGTGTTACACTTCTGTGCTAATTGTTCCTTCAGGGATGGGGGTGGGGTAGGAGGTACTAAGCAGAAGCTATGGTGTATAGGATTTAATTTAGAAAAATTTTACATTATTACCTTTCAGTTCTTCTGGAGTTGTTCCCAAATATATGAAGCTACAAATCACAATTTAAGAACTACCAAGTGTCTGTACTTTTTCTTTTTTGTTTTTTACAGTGAGAACAGACCTTCTTTTTATTCATATATTGAGATAAACTTCAGAGACTGAAAGACAAAAATTCATCACAATTTTTTTGTGTGTGTGTGTCTGTACTTTCTAAAGAAAAACTCTTGTAAAACAAGATCATGAGGTTGACTGATTTCTCGAAGAGCAAACATTTCTGTTTTGCTGTATTATATATAGAATGTTAAATGTCAGTTACATATGAAAGAGATGAGTAAGTAATATTTGCTTTAGCCAAAACTTTTAATTTGTTACCTTTAGTAAGTTATTTGTATATTTCACATACTCCCATGGCATTATTTCTCTTACATGACAGTATAACTTTTCTAATCATTTTGGTGATTCGTTGCAATCATTTACTTAACTGTCTTTCCTTGCTAGATTGCTATATAAGACAGGGTCAAGATTTTCCTATGGCGATGTGTGGACCTAATAGCTAGACAGTGTCATTCACTTAATAGGTGCTCAATAAATAGTTATTTGTTTGAATGACAGTATCAGAAATCTGATGCCTTATTATTTTTGCATTAATATTTTATAGATGGATGGAAGTTAAGAAGTTTTATTTTTTGTTGCAGATTCCGGCCTTTTTTGTATTCCATTGACAGTGTTGTTAGAACAAGATCAGAGGAAAGTACCAGGAACTCGAATACCCTTGATATTTCAAAAAGTAAGTAGGCCTAAATCGGTCAGCACAGAGAGAACATACTTGAACTAATAGAAGCTTTTTCTTTTTTGGCATTCATAATATTATAATATAGTTTTCCAATTGATGTGCTCTTTTATTTTGTACTTTGATTTTCTATTCAGGAAACAAATTTGTTTCAAGGGCTCATAATTTTTATTTTATGGTGATGTTTTCTGTGTTATTACTATAACTGTGATTACCTGGCATCATTTTCCTGTCTTATATTAGCTAGCTTTGTATAATTGAGATTTCAGTTCTATAATACACGGGAGCGGGAACTGCTTATAAATTTCTAGGGAATTGAACCCTCATGAATATTTCATGCCTGTGTGTGTTTCCCAAGCTTTCTTATTTACAGTGAGGATGTCCAATTTAATTTACCAATGCCTACTTCCAAAGTAGGCAAAGAAACCATAAAGTAGAATAAGAAAGTGATTGCTAAACTATCAAGTCACTGGTGTCATCAACACTCAGTTATTCATAAGGGGTTTATCTGTGGCAATATAAAAATTTCAGTCTAATCTCTGAGCCATCCTTGTTGAGAAACCCAGATTACACATGACGAAAGCCAGGAATGCGCAGTGAGGAAGGTAGGCAGATCAGTCATGGACTACCCGAGTTATAGATTTTTTTGTAGCAACCCCAGCATGTCACACTTTCTGGAAGCTCTGGGGATAGGAAGAGTGGCAGTGGGAACTTTCCCATCAACTGGCTTAACCAACTCATTCAATACAAAGCCCAAGTTCCTTGGGACTGATTCTTCCACTATTCCAAACCCACGCTCAGCTCTCTTACCTATTAATCTCAGGCCCCATTATTTCTCATGATCACCATCGCTTCCAAACATGTATCTCACTGTTTCTCCTGATAAGCTTCATTCTGCTGAGTTTGTTCTTCTCACCAGCTTCTGCCGGCCACTGCCTATAGAACTTGTGTCTGTACGGATAGTTGCCAGCCGTGCCTGTGAGGAGGGAAGTGCTGACAAATGTGGGTCAGATATTCATATTAATTTAAGTAAATTAAGTAAAATGGAAACGTAATTTACTTAAATTAAGTAAATTAAGTAAAATATACACTACCACAGATGACTGTGCAAGACAAGGATCTCATCAGCATCTTTTCCAAGTGGGTAAGGATTCTCCAAAGAAACAGAATCAGTAAGAAGGATGTGTGTGTGTGTGCGTGTGTACGCGCATGTGCTTGTGCACACACGCTCACACATGTTCATAGAAAGAGATTCATTCTAAAGAATTGGCTTATGTGATTGTGGGGGCTGGCAAGTCTGAAATAGAGCAGTCCAGAGGCTGGAAACTTGGGCAAGAGCTGATACTGCAGTATTGAGTCCAAAATCTGTAGGTTGGAAACTCCTGTGGGTTTTCCGTGTTGCAGTCTTGAAGCAGAATTGCCACTTTTTTTGGGAAACCTCAGTCTTTGCTGCTAAGGCCGCCAACCCACTGGATGAAACCGCCCACGTCATGTAGAGTAATTTGCTTTACTCAAAATGTACTGATTTAAATGTTAATTACATCTAAAAAAAAAAAATACCTTCACAGCCACATCTAGACTGGCTTTTGATCAAAAACCAATGATGTGTCATGCTTGACTTTATCAAATTCACCATCACATCAGTGAAGAGTACGTTTTGGTCTCCACAAAAATTCAGAGATGTCTCTTGGTCAGGCTGAGGGCTGCACGCAGTCCCATGTCATTTTCTCTTGAAATTGTTTTGTTTGTGTAGTTATTTTACCTTTTTGGTCTCTTCAATATTCAGAAGACTTGGGCTTCCAACTAGTGTGAAGTTGTTTGGTAACAGCCTTAAAGACTCTTTTTCACACAAAAAATAAGAGAGGGTGTAAAGAGTTTACTATCAGATAACACTCATCTGTATGCATCCCCTCTGAATGATAAGCAAAAAAATGACAGTGATCTAGCATTGAAAAATACTTTTTTGATGAGCAACTGTCACCTCAATTAGGTATTTCTCAGTTTTGTACAAAACAAAGAACTGGAAATCGCTCATTTGCAAAAAGGTTTATCACCAGTTTTTAGAGGATTATACTCATTTATTAAGAATTATACCCAAAAAAGTGTTTTAACAAAGCTTATCTCAGATCTGTGAATTATATGTGTTGTTTTCTTGTTTGTTTTGTTTTTGCTCAGAGGCACATTGTTCAAATCATATTCTTAGAAAACGTCAGGAAAATAAAGTACTTTAAATTTCTATCTATAGAAAATTTCTAACAAATTAGCAAATTCTATTCTCACTGTCAGACTAATCAGCCAAATCAAAGATACTTTGTGTCAAAAACTTCTGACTTCATTTTCAGTTCATAAATTCATATAAGCATATAATCCTTCTTAGGAGATGTTGTGAACATTACTGATACATTATGCAATGTGTCATGTAAGATAAATTACTAAAAAGGAGCATGATTAAAATATATAGAACTATATAGTTATTTTCCATTTTTAAGTCTTGAAAATAAAAGAGCTATAAAGTATTTCTTATTTATATTTTAATAATGAAATATAATGTGGTGGCCAAAAATATTATTTTTAAGTGAGAAATATGAAAAACCACATGACATTCTTTCAGGCATTATATATACATTTCTCTATTGGATGCTAGTATTCCACATTTGAGAGGAATAAAAAGAACTTGAATATAAAGACTCAGATCTTACTCTTATTCAGTTGTTTAGAAATCTCCATTTATCCTGTGTATTTGATGAAAATGAAAGGCATGTACTATTGTGAAAAACTAATTTGCTCTAGTAGCCAGCAAAGAATTTTATTTTTTGCTAATGGAATGTTTTAAACATTTTATAAGATGAAATAAAAATGAAAATTGCTCAGACATTGAATAAATTTTGCATGGCATTATTTGTTAAGTTTAGTCTTAAATCCTTTATTGAGTAATGCCCATCTAATCTAAAATAACTTTTGTAAGGTTTTTAGCTGTGGGTTCATTATCTAGTGTACCTTGAAAAATGTAGTCTTGGAAAACATTCCAGTTGAATTTTTAAAAATCATGCACTGCTTTGACTGGTCAGAGATGGTTCTTACTTTATCTAATAATAAATCCTCAGGAGAATTTTGAAACTACTCTTCACGTAGTCTTACCTGACTCCCTGAAGATCCGTGCATTCTTTGGCCTTAATCCGGGGATAGGAGAGATGAGGTCATTAAAGAAAAATTGCCTCGCTTCCAGTGTCTCCACGCTACAATATATCTGATTTCAGAACATCTAGACAAAGGTCAAAAGACCTCATTTTATGATACCTTGCTTTGCTCCTAATAGACACTTTTATAAGCATGAAAGAAACAGCTTTATGTAGTTTATAGAGCCTTGGTAAATCATTAAAGGAGGTTTCCCTGAAAAAAAATAAAATAAAATTTTACATCTGTTGGCACTCTGGAAGATTTTATGTCTTAGGGTGTGCAGAGAGATTATAGTAAGTTTGGGGATGAGTGAAGAGTAGGTCTGTCTTTTATAAAGTAGAAGGCTGTGGTGAATGGGGATGGGTGGTAGGAAGGAAAACCTATGCAATGCTAGTAATTGCCTTATATTTAGCCTGAGCACAAAGAAATTGATTTCCTTAAAATAGCAGAGTACCCCCTATAAAGCCTGTGTGCATTTCCCAGGGAATACATATTTCAATTGGAAGATCACTCGGCCAAGAAACTAACCACTTTTTTTTTTTATCATCTTCCTAGCTTCCGATAGTATGTCATTGTAATTTCTTCATTTGCCTATTTTTGTGGGTTTCTGCATTATTTAAAAAAAAAAAATCTTTGGTATTTTAGTGGAGTTCTAGAGATAGATCTGTGTATATTCATTGGGCATCAGAAATGATTCAGAAGCCCTCAACAAGAACTATTTTTTGTCTTGGTTTACCACTAAAAACTGTAAAGCTTAAAAATGAATATTTACAAACAGTTTTTTTTCCCCCTCCTTCGTACCATAAACAAGTCTTTTAAACAAACTAAAAATGAGATGTAAATGTGCAAATAATGGAATTTCACAAGATTTATTTGATTGCAGAATGTCTGTTTCTGGAAAAGCCAGAAGACACGGATGATCTTAGTTGCTTTTAAGCAGTGAACAACTTCAGTCTCCATTTGTCTGGAGTACAGCAGCTGTTGTGTGAAATGATTACACTTCTGTAACAAAGGAGAATAAGACCCCACTTCTTCTCAATTAGAAGTAAAGTTTTGAGACTTTCTGGTTGAAAGGCTAGTGCTAGTGCAGTAGCATTCAAAACTTCATGAAAGCCCGCTTACCCATCATTGTCATCATTTATCTCTATGTGAAGCAGATGTTCAATTTGGAATTGTACCTGTTAGGAATCCTCAAATCAGAATGTTCTTCTGTTTATACACAGCTGATTTCCCGAATTGAAGAGGGAGGTTTGGAAACTGAAGGCCTCTTGAGAATACCTGGAGCCGCTGGTAGAATCAAGGTAATCTCTTGGTTCTACTCATGTCACCCTTTGTTCAATTACGCTTTCTCATTTTAAAAGCTAACTTCTCCTCCCCACCCCCTTCTTCCCCCACTGTTAGTCAAGTAGGTACAATATAAAGATAAAACGTCTGAACCTTCAGTTTACATTTAGTTTTTTTTGGAATCTTTGCTGATGGTTGTAAGTTTTCATTTTTCTTCAAAATCACTGTATTAGCTATAATACTATTATGGTGTAGAAGCAAATGATTTTAATCTCTCTGCTGTGCAGAGGTAAAACAGGAACAAAAGTCAACAAGCCAAAGCCAAGAGTAGTTCCATCCTTCTGGTGAAAAGAGAACACAATGAGTAAAAATATTAATAGGGGACTGGTGGTAGATTTAGTCAGTGTGATTAATAGCAATTGAATTAAAAAAAAAATGTGGATGAGAAACTCTACCAGGTGAGCAGAAGAGGAGGATGTGACTTTCGTCTCCATATACCAGTCTGTGGGAACTGAGGAAATGAGACTTTGCCTCAATTCTTTTCCTGACTTTCACAGTTCCTGTCACACCCACTGCAGGGTAGCCCGAGTCTGGCTTGTGAAAGAGGCAAGGCGATGCCCAGACTTCCCGTTCTCTCTCCTGCTGCCACCTTTTCTGGCAAGCTGGCATTTTGTTCCCGCTGTCTTGGGATGCTGGTAATGCTGGTATCTTCCTCCTTTTTCCCTGGCGCCCAGCTCCTGCTCTAGGGAATAAAGCATCCAGTAAATGCACAGCAAAGGTAGAATTACCCTTCAGAGGATGCATAATACATAAGTGTCCCGGGGGATTTGCATTTTACAGGGGCCTCACGCTTGGAACTGTAGCTCTATCTGGAGAATGTATCTAGGAGAAGGCTTTGGTTAGCTGCCATTAACAGCCTCTGAAGCCTCTAAATTCAGCTTCTGACTCTCTAAACTCAACTGAGGTGGCGCAAATGATTGCCTTTGTCCAACCTATTGTTTTCTTGAATTTGCAAATCCACTTGAAAATAGGACAGGGCAAAGAGATTTTTTCTGTTCATTTCCTTAAGACCTATTCTGTATGACATTTTTAGAGCTGGATGAGAGAACAGACTGTTGGTGGGTGCACACGCTCCGGGCTTGTGACTGTGGCCATGGGGCTGCCAGGATTGGAATTACTATCGAGACCTTGCACAATTTACAGCACCTGCTTATTTTGATGAGTTTCCTCGTTGTGGAATGCTAGTTCCCGCCTACTAGGCTCTCACTGCATGGAGTGACTGCTCACACAGTTCATTCAGCTTGTGTCCCCTGGGTTCGGTGTTCAGTACACAGAGGTCCCTGAAACCCTTTTGGGGCCCGCATGAGTTTGATAAGCTGCCATTGTCTCACTCCACTTCTTAACATTTAGGGCGATTTTACCAACAGTCAAACACAGGTGTCATGTGGGATTCTGAGGTAAGTCCTGTAGAGAGGCGCATTTGAGAATGAATCCCTCAGAAGCTGGTCACGTGACTTCATAGTACCCACATGGACAATAATACCCCTTCTGAGTCCACTGGTCACAGCACTGATTAGCAGACTGTAAGGGCCAACACCTAAGAGTCATAAACACGTTTACTTGAGTACACAGTGGTAAACAGAAAGCATATTTTAGGGGCGCCTGGATTAAAGTGGGTTAAAGCCTCTGCCTTCAGCTCAGGTTATGATCCCAGAATCCTGGGATCAAGCCCTACATCGGGCTCCCTGCTTGGCCAGGAGCCTGCTTCCCTCTCTCTCTGCCTGCCTCTCTGCCTACTTGTGATCTCTGTCTGTCAAATAAATAAACAAAATCTTAAAAAAAAAAAGAGAAAGAAAAAAAAGAAAGCATATTTTACACTTTTGACTGGATAGCTGGCAGAAGCTTGAGTTCAGCTAAATGTAATTTCTAAGAAGGTCAATTAAGTGGATTCCATTGGCTCAACTCTTCAACCTGGCCTGTTGTCACATCCCAAATTATGCAGCAGCTGATCCATTATACATAATTTAAAGATAATATGCAAAATTTTTGGTTGTCTTTCTCCTCTGCCCCACCAAATTTTTTGTACTCTTTTCTCTCCTCCCCCGTCTCTTTCCTTTTTCCCCTCCCCCGCTTCCTTTCCCCCTCCCTTCTTCCCTCTCCCTTTCCTGTTTCCTCTTTCTCCCTCTTCCCATTCCTCCTCCTCCTTCCCTTCCTCTCCTCTCTCCTTTCTTTCCTTCCTCTCTCCCTTCACCTCTCTTTCCCCTACCCCCCTCTTTATGTATTTCACCCATTACAGAAATAACTGGAGGAGAGGGATGGAGTTGTGTAGGGAAGAGAAAGTGTAATAAATTCATCTCCCAAGAAAAACAAAGAACCGTCTTTGGGAGAAGAGTTCAACATAAGGGAGTGACAGAAACGTGAAAGGATTTCTCACCTAATAGGGTTTAAGCCACAGTGAAAAGGTCCCTGGAAAATAGTAATTATGAAACTAAATTGATTACTAATAATTTGTCTGGCAGATCTTGTAGAGTCCTTGAGGTAGACAAACTAGGTATTTCTGATTCTGCGGGGACTCCCACTGTTCTCTGCAGCTGGTGGCCGGATGGCTGTGCCACGTACGGCTCAGGCACCCAAGACAGGTACTGATGTATTTTCAGGCCTCATTTGCTTTAGAATTTGGTTTTCCATTTCCCAGAGGTGACTAACCAAGAGGTAGCCCCCTACGTTAGGCCCAGAGATTGATTATGTATTTTGTTATGTCATGTACTTCTAAATAATTTAAAACAGACTTTTAAAAACATAATTTATTTATTTATTTTTTAAAAAGATTTTATTTATTTATTTGACAGACAGAGATCACAGATAGGCAGAAAGGCAGGCAGAAAGGGAGAGGGGGGAAGCAGGCTCCCCGCTGAGCAGAGAGCCTAATGCGGGGCTTGATCCTAGGACCCTGAGATCATGACCTGAGCTGAAGGCAGAGGCTTTAACCCACTGAGCTACCGAGGCACCCTTAAAAGATGATTTTTAAAATCAAAGGAAAACTTACAGCATCTGAAGTAAAGCTCCCACACAGAATGATGATTTTAACTAATCTTTTCCTGATTAAACCTTGACCGCTTAAGGTCTGTTGCAGATGCAGGAAAATGTATGCAGTTTTTGAATTCTGTGGCCTTGGCTATCTTTTGTCACGGAAAAAGTGTACTTGGCTGAGTAGTATTTTTCTGAGTGACAGAGAAGTGTTGGCCTTTAGTACTTTTGGATTCTTTTCTACAGAGTAGAATCTCTTGGAAAGTGGGAAGTGTATCACACTCTCAGCAGGGAAAAAAAAAAATGCACTTACTGGTAGCTTTTCTTTCTTGCCTTTTTTTTTTTTTTTTCTTCTGCCTTTCAGAATCTTTGCCAAGAACTGGAAGCAAAGTTTTATGAAGGGACTTTTAATTGGGAAAGTGTCAAACAGCATGATGCCGCCAGCCTGCTGAAGCTCTTCATCCGGGAGCTGCCCCAACCGCTGCTCAGTGTAGAATATCTCAAAGCCTTTCAGGCCGTCCAGAGTAAGTGCCGTCTCTCTTTGAGGCAGCCGTTGTGCTGGTGCCATCCATGTTAATTGTTTTAATGACACTTTGCCTCACAGAAAGTATAACTGGATACATTCGGAGAGACATATTGACTCTCTGTCAACGGCAGCTCAAATGCCATACATTGTTGTCCTTTTCCTTTACAAATATACATCTCTGAATAAACAGATGACAGGATGTTCTCCTCAGGGACAGATTAATTGCATGCCCATTGAGCCCTGCATATATTTTCTTGTTAAAACCTGGAACTTCGCATTTCTTGTCTAATAGAATGAGTCACGTAAGATCTGATACATTTTTCTTGCCAAGTGTTAAAAGCAACACTTACTGGAGAAGCTGTGGATTAACAGTTATCATAAACGCACAAGGAGATGAGCAGAGTCTGTGATTATTTCCCAAAAAATGAAGTTCTGAAATTGTCATGCAGAAACGTGGAACAAATTATTTGGCTGCCTCCTTGGAGGAGGGGTACAGACTTCTTCTACCTTGCCATTTTGTGGTATTGTGCAAGCTCCAAATTAATGTATCAAATAGTTCTTGATTCTTTTCCAGTGAACACAGAGATCTTATAAGGTTTGCATACTGGTGTAATTATTCCTTTTAGTCCCAGAGACCATCAAAAAAGGAAAAATGCCATCGCTACATTCTAATGACTATATCTTTAACTTCCCAACTGGGACACCTTGAGAGGGAAAAGGTACCACTGTTGATGATTATGGTGAGCTACAGTGTCCACCAGAACTCTTCTGGGTCCTTCCAAATTTTTTTTATTGAGATATAATTGACCTACAACATTCTGTACAACATAATGGTTGTGAAGTGATCATCACCGTAAGTCTGGTTAACATCCATCACAATGTATATTTACAGAATTTTTTTCTCTTGTGATGAGAATTTTTAAGATCTACTCTCTTAGCAACTTTCAAATATGCAATATATTGTCAACTGTAGTCGCCATGCTGTACCTTATGTCCCCATGACTTCACTATTTTATAACTGGAAATTTGTACCTTTTGATGCCCTTCACCTGTTTTGCCCACACCCCTCCCAACCCTAGCTTCCACTAATTGTCCTGTATCTATAAGCTGATTTTTTTGTTGTTGTTTTTCTATAATCCCACATATAAGTGAAATCATATATTTGTCTTTGTCTTGTTTTACTTAGTATAATGCTCTCAAGACCCATTCGTGTTGTCACAAATGACAAGATTTCTATTTTTATGACTTAGTAATATTCCATTATTTCCAGCATATTCTGAGTAATACTCCATTGTTTATCTAAAGCATGTAATATCAAGATGATTCTCATGTGTCTTCTCATATCATTTCTTCAGAATTTCTTGGGGAGACATGACTAAAATCATCTTGTGTTTAAAATATTTGTAATGGTTAAGTTATGCTCTTTTGCATACATTCTTTGGATATGGATTCAAGGACAAATCCACTCCTTAGGAACAAGGTACCAGAACGATTCCAAATATCCATGAGTATTACTTCCATGTCGATGGTTACTAAAAGTGATAACTATCAATGATCATCGTGTACCTCTTTGACTCAGTCATCACTGGTTGGTTTTCTAATTCATCCCATAGATATTTATCTACCACTTACTGTGTTCCAGGCTCCATTTTACTTCTTCCTATTGGAATCAGTGGACTCTTAGCATGTGATTTGTCCACTCACTGATGAAGAAACAACCTTCACTGTTACAGAGGCACCCTCACACCATACCGTGGAAGGGCTAACTTTCTGTGTCTCTTCATTGGGGAATAATTATCACGCAGAAGTTAAAATTATTTCCAAAGCACTGTTGTGTGTCTGCAAACATAAGGCCGCTCGTCATATGATCACAGTTGGAAGTGAGCATTCTGAGAGGAAGCTCTAACGCAGCAGCTGCTTCTCCTGATCTCTCTTAAACACGCTCTCAAGAATGCTCGCTGCTCAGTTGTTGTGTCTTAAATTTCACAGGGATGTTTATGCCAAATAACTTTTTTCTTACAAAATGAAAAAAGGAAGTAAAAAAAAATGGTAAAGAAAAGAGTTCCGATTTATTTAATCTGTCTGCAGATCTTCCAACCAGGAAGCAACAACTACAGGCTTTGAACCTTCTTGTCATCCTCCTGCCTGATGCAAACAGAGACACACTTAAGGTCAGCAGATTCATTTACGTTAAATATCCCTCAGAACTCAGAGGAGTAATTTCTCATTATTTGTGGTAAAACAAGGTGATGTTTTCATGGAAGTGTTCCTAGTTAAGTGTCTAAAGGAAAGGCTGACTTTTAAAGATAAATGGTGGAAGTTTTTAACTCTTCACTAGTGTATGTACTAGACTAGTCATGTTAATAGTATTATCAGGTGTTTAATTTTTGCTGGAATGCCTCTACCGAAACCAATGAGGGAGGTTCATTTTTATTTATTTTTTTTTTTTTGATGGAAATTTGGGTGCTTTTGGTTTCTCCTTTTTATTTTTCTATGTTTTCCAAATTTAATTTAATGAACATGTAAGTTAGAAATGGATGTTTAAAAAAGAAAGTTGTAAGGCTCATCTAATAAAACCTACTGTTGCCTAAAGATGTTACATTTGTAGTGCTAAGCAGTAGAGTTTGAAATAAGTAATTATGATGATTTTTGAAATGTTTGGTTAGCCAAAAGATAGACTGACTCAAAGAAGTTCTAGTACTTTCTCTAATGGCTGCCCTGAGTTTTTGATTTATATCAGCATTTCAAAGTGATTTGGTCTATATGATTTAATACCATTTATTATAAGCATTATTGGAGGCTTTTATAATAATCAGTGGATTGTTCCATATTGATTTATTTTCTTAACATCAAAAGTTTACAGAGTAGTTGTAAAGGTTTAGTTATAAACTTATGAAAGAAAAAGGAAACTTCTAAAATATAATTTAGAAAGAGTAGTTACCTTAAGTTTTGTCATTGCCTCAAAAAATTGTTTTTATATAGCCAGGGGCAGAACCCTTGCCCCTCTACCCTCTATATTTCTTTCTATTTAAAATGAAAAATCATGCCAAGAAATTTCATGTCGAGAAAACAAAGCCAGTTGTTAAATCTTGGAAGTTTTTCCTGTACCTCATTAAGACTCTTTGAACTGAAACTGGGTGATAGTTCTTTCGGCCCAAGGAATTGAATGTTAATACTGAACTTTTCTGGATGAAAGAGTTTATGAGGATTACTGGAGTAAAATCCCTGCATTTCTACAGGAGAACTTCCAAAGAGTTATTCCCTTTACTAAGTCAGGGGAAAAAAAGTTCTTTTGCTTCACCGATTGTTACATGCTGAGAAGGCTGTGCATTAGTTGGAGGTGTTTTGAAGAGAGAGGCCAGCACCAGAAAGGGTTACATTTGAACATTGTGTGACCAGAGTTGGCTGTGTAAGGGTAGATTGTGGCTGAAATAGGACAGCGTGGGGACTGATTTCTAGTCTTCTTGTCAACTCTGCCCTGACACAGAGCCCTGAAAGAGAAATTTAATCCATCTTTTTCTTATTCACATAGAGGTACCTGTCTGTGATGGCTCTGTGACTGACCAGTATAAGGCAGGCATTGAAAGACACATGATTTACTTAAAACATGTCTGCATTCCAATGAGTTCAAATATGTGTGAGAGGAAACACTTATTCCAACATGGTTTCTATTGGGGCAAGGCTGGTCTACGACTCAGTTTTGGAATTTGCCTTCAGAGTCCCCGGCACACTCTTTTGAAAATTCTGTTGAAAGAGATACTTTTTAAAATTTTAGAATAGCTTTAATTTTTTCATATAAGGTTCCTAGGAGTATAATTGTATGCATCAAGAAGGAAATACTCATTTAGAATAAAATATTGGAACATGCAAAAAAAATTTAATAATTAAGCTTTATTTAAGAGCTTAATTAGCTGGCCTTGATGGATGTTTCAAACTAGGACTCTAAGAACAGAAACATTGAAACAGAAATGCCATATGTACAAGAAAATAAACCACTTACATTTAGTTCAAAGTGAAGGAAAACTCTGTCACAAGATAATTTCAGGAAGCTTAATGCAAACTTCTCCAGTTTTTTACGAGCCTAATGCCACTCTTGCATTTGCTGTTTGGAGGAACGGGATCAGGTGTATAAACTTTGTAGACTGTAACTACGGCACACTGAAGGGTTAGGAGGCACCATGTCCTACTTTAAGCCTAAAGAGACAGATGTCTAGACAAACTGCTTGGGGGGGGGGATCTTTTTGACCTTGTATTATTGTATATTTGGATACTTTTTACTTGGAGGAACAACGAAGACCAGTATCAGCAGATCTGCGTTAATATAACTATTGGTATTTGTTTATTTATTTATTTATATTTTTAGGAAGATAGGCAGTCCTGGCAGGCTGGAAGATTAGTATTCCTGTTTTATGAGTAGGAAGAATTTAAAGGACAGAGTTGTCAGAAGTTTACCCTAAGATCTCTCCTAGCTAATAAATGACTGTGTTGGGAATCAGACTGTTTTTCAGGGAATAGATCCAGTGAGACTTATGTAATAGAGACTAGTGATACTTTTTTTTTTTTTTTTTTTTGAGAGGGAGAGAGAGAATCATAAACTAGGCTCCATGCCCCCTTGTGGAGCCCAATGTGGGGGCTCAATATTATGACCTTGAGCTGAAGTCAGCAGTTGGACGCTTAACTGACTGAGCTACCCACGTGCCTGGATATTTTTTGAAAAAGGTCAGTTCTTCTATTTCAGGTAAAGAGAAAATCTATCTGAAGATGAAGTGCTTTCAGTAAGGGCCAGGTTAACATTTTTTAAATTTCATAATCTACATACACAGAAATACACACATTTGAATATTCTGATGGTAATGGTTTAAATAATCTTACTGCATATGTGCACCACGATTAAGGTGGTTTATTACCTAATCTCTAAAATTTATGCTTTGTAAAGAAAGAGATACACTGCTCCCTGACTAATTATTCTAGTCTCTGGAACAAAATTAAATTTTTTCCCCCAACCCTCACCAATTAATCTTTTGTCCTCATTTGAGAAGGTATTGTTACTATATAACCTTATGCTTGGATTACAGTGTAGCTTTCTGAGAGCTGTACCAGATATTAGATACATAAATCTTATGGTTAGATACTGAGTGCCTTTAGTTTGTTTCAAATTTTTGAAGTCTATATAGCAGCTAAACTTGATTTAAGATCCGCCTGTTAACATAGGAATTTCCACCCCCACCCCGCCAAATCTTGGGAGAGATGAACAGCTTCTTTTTGTTTCTTTCTTTTTCCACTTCGATATCATTTATTTGGCCTCTTTCTGATTGGGATTTTTAAGCTAAATATGAAAACATGATTCTTTTTGTAGTTTTTTTTTTTTTTAAGATTTTACTTATTTATTTGACAGAGATCACAAGTAGGCAGAGAGGCAAGCAGAGAGAGAGGGGGAAGCAGACTCCCTCATTAGCAGAGACCCTGATGCGGGACTCGATCCCAGGACCCTGAGATCATGGCCTGAGTTGAAGACAGAGGCTTAACCCACTGAGCCACCCAGGAACCCCGATTCTTTGTGTAGTTAGGAGTTGAGGGAAATGGGAAGGGGAGGTGAACCATGAGAGACTATGGACTCTGAAAAGCAAGGTTTGAAGGAGCAGGGGGTGGGAGGTTGGGGGAACCAGGTGGTGGGTATTAGAGAGGGCACGGATTGCATGGAGCACTGGGTGTGGTGCAAAAACAATGAATACTGTTACGCTGAAAAGAAATAAAAAATTAAAAAAAATTCAGAAGCAAAAGCCAGAGGGACCTTCTCCACCATTTGCCAGCTCTATGATCTCTGGTATATTACTTAAATTCTCTTACACCTTGTTTCCTCATCTGTAAAAGGGAGATAATTATAGCTTCTCTCTCCAGTTAGGATTAAGTGAGATGATGTCTATGATATGCTTAAAACCAGGCCTCACCGCTAGAGAACATCGAATACTTATATTGTTGTTGTTACTGGTCTAGACCAAAATTAATTCAAGGAAGAAGGCAAAAGAAGAACTTAAAGCCCTAGGTCCTGTCAGGAGGATAGTGATCTAAGTTGCCTGTGGCTATTACGGAGGGCAGGCTCAGAGGACCCAGGAGTGTTGGCAATAGAGGTGGGAGGTGGGTGGTGTCAAAATGAGCATAAAACAGCCTGTTCTGGCGAAAAGTTCCTTTTTATGTACACATTCAGTTTTCAAAAAACTCTTCCTTGGTCTCTGTTCACCCCCTCATCCCTCCACATGACAGTCTCCATTCTTTCTAGATTTCTTGTCAGCTAGCTATTGAGTACCTTACAGCAAATGAAACTGAGGTTAAATGAGCCTTTCTAAGGGGATTTTTTTAACCCCTGAAGACAAAAGTGAAGCACTTCCTGAAGCAAGTGAATATTTGTAGGATATCTGAAACTGCTTTTCAGTGCTCCATGGCTCTCGTAGGCCCTGTGTTTGATGCTACTCCATTCCTCTCCCCACTGCCTGGGTCAGGTGGGTGTCCTGTCTGCCTCATTCCCCTGTGCCATAACCCTTCACAGAACAAAACACCACCTCAGAGTGCTAACCAAATAGAGAAGCTTTGATGCTGAGGCCCACAGAACTTAGCGAGCCGACTGTGGTTATTATGCACAACTTACTTGTTTTTAACTGAGTAAAAAATCCCATACACGGCAGTGTTTCCATCTCTTATCTTCACGAAAACACAAATCTAGAAGAGTCCTTTCTGTTTCAGGCCCTGCTTGAATTTCTCCAAAGAGTAATAGACAATAGAGAGAAAAATAAGATGACAACCATGAATGTAGCCATGGTCATGGCCCCGAATCTCTTCATGTGTCACACACTGGGTTTGAAGTCCAACGAGCAGCGAGAATTCGTCATGGCAGCTGGGACAGCTAATATCATGCACTTATTGATTAAGTGTCAACAAGTCCTGTGGACAGTAAGTATATATTTTTAAGTTCTGTTAATGAGTGGTGATATCTAGTTTCTAAAGTCATTTTAGGTTTAGATTTTCTAAAAAAGCAAGCCAATAGAGGTGATTGCAAGTATCATTAAAAAAAAAAAAAAGGATGTCCATGCACGGGAAATAAATATAACACTGTAAGTTAACGACATTGGAATTAAAATAATGTCCACTTATTAAATCTCAGGGTTTTTTTTTGTTTTTTTGTTTTTTTTTTTAATATTTTATTTATTTATTTGACAGAGAGAGAGATCACAAATAGGCAGAGAGACAGACAGAGAGAGAGATGAGGAGAAGCAGGCTCCCTGCTGAGCAGAGAGCCCGATGCGGGACTCGATCCCAGGCCCCTGGGATCATGACCTGAGCCGAAGGCAGAGGCTTAACCCACTGAGCGTCCCAGGCACCCCAATCTCAGTTTTTTTTTTTTTAAGATTTTATTTATTTATTTGACAGAGAGAAATCACAAGTAGATGGAGAGGCAGACAGAGAGAGAGAGAGAGGGAAGCAGGCTCCCTGCTGAGCAGAGAGCCCGATGTGGGACTCGATCCCAGGACCCTGAGATCATGACCTGGCTTAACCCACTGAACCACCCAGGCACCCTAAATCTCAGTTTTTAAAATAACAGTATTATTTCATTGTTTCAATTTGCTAACTCCTAAAATATTTTATTTTTGCTAATGTAATTTCTGAGGATCAATTTTTCCTAGATTATTGCTAGAACCCCGTTGGCTTTTATTGGTGAGTTTTTCTTTCCCTTTTGAGGTGAGGCTAGCTGGTTTGTAGAAGGGACTGCAAGTTAGCTAAAAGCTGGGTTGTTGGCAGGTGGCTGCTAAAGGGACCAGCAGACAAGGTGGTGACCCTAATGCCCGAAACCTCAGGCAGTCTCTTATCTTGGCATATAAAGAATAGAAAGTGGCCACTACATCCTTGAACTTTACCAAGCCTCTTTTTGAACCTCACTTACACAGTGGGAGGTAAATTACTTCGTGTACATGCTCTGTACTCATAGTGAATGAATAATATGATGCATTTTTTTGCATATTTAATGAATAGTGAATGTAAAATAGCCTAGTCTTATGATACGGACAAAACCTTTTCTCCACATTTAAAACATAGATAATTATTTCCGTAGTTCATAATGGAACCACTTCTCTTTTCTCCCCAAACTTAATTTTATTTCTCCGTAGATTCCCAAGTTTATTGTCAACCAAGTGAGGAAGCAAAACAGTGAAAATCATAGAAAAGACAAAAAAGCCATGAAGAAATTGCTGAAGAAAATGGCTTATGACCGAGAGAAATATGAAAAGCAAGATAAGAATACAAGCGATGTAAGAAAACTTGAAGATATGTATTTATGCAGATTTCAGTATTGTTTTTACGATCATGTGCACGAGAAAGAGTTTCGTATGTTTCTGTAGTAGAACTTTCTACACACTTACTGGGCCCTTTGCTAATTCTAAGTTAAAGGCCTCTACAAGGGTAACTGTGCTCCTATGAACAATCAGTAGTAACAGTTGCTCAGGTGTTGGTGACTCAGCATAAGAGCTGTTAGTGGGGAATAAAGGAAAATAACAAGACCAGAGTGTCTCAACACACACCCTCCCCCCCCCACACACACAAAGGACTCTGTGGAGACTCCAGGTGCCCACCGAATGTGTAATCTCTACGCAGTAAAGAGTCCCTGTGTGAACCACTGATCTTTTTTCTTCCATTTTCTCATCTGTAAAATGGGGAAAAATAACAAACTCAGATCAGCATATAGGTCAGTGGTTGGTTATGCCTAGCATCCTTTGTGGGTTTCAGTAAGTATGGAAACGGTTCCTCATCGGATCATGTGAAGAATTTGGTGAGATTTATGTTGGAATGAAGAAAATTAAGATGTTTTAAAAGGAAATACCTACATACCACCATTTACAACCTGCTGTAGGAATATAAGGAATAGGTTTAAAATAATAAAATATGTGTGAAAACACATATATGGAACACATTTACCAAAGCTCTAACTTAAGATCCTGAAATGAAAGGTTTTCTATTGTTCGGTTTATGGTGGAGACAACCCCCTCTAGCCACACCACCATTGAGGTTATCCGGTTACATGCTGACATCTTGTGGAATAATATGGAAGTGCAGTTATCAGCTTGTGGTTTTTGTTTTTTGTTTTTTGGGTTTTTTTTGGCTTTGGCCTACTTAGAAAACTAGTAATTGTACAAAAAATATATATATAATAATTTATAACTTTAAAATATATACATTCTATAAATATAGAATATTAATATAAGTATGTCTATATATCTATAACTATAAATACATATTCTTTAAATGTGGATAGATATGTTTCTTATATATATACATATTCTATATTATGATTCTCACCATTACAAAATAATGTATTTTTGGCATGAATATTTTTGGTTCATTTTAAGTACCTTTAAGAACATAAAGTTTAATAAAGGGGAATTTTCAATTGTGTTATATTTTTTTGAGAAAGGGCTTGGTATTGTCATGGGTTAGAAAGGATTTTTGGTGTACCATTTTTGTTTAACTTAGAACAGTTTATTTCTTCTAAAACCATTATACATATTTGTCATCTTGCTTTGTAGCTCTGCTTATTCATATTAACTTAGGTGACTTTATAGCCCTGTCTTTTATAACATGATTCTCTGAGGTACATTATCTATCTGAGGAAACATTTATGCTGCTGTACTTTTAAATAATGAAACCATAGACAGAATAATTAAAAAAATTGTATTTTGGATATGAGACGTTTGACATGATTTTGTTATCTACAGAGAATTAGTGTTAACTTGGATTTCATTAGTTTGCACTTTGAGTTAATTAGATGAGACTTGGTCTGAGAATTATTTCTGTACTAGTTAGAGGCCACATTGCCATTTTAAGGCCTGGAATTTAAACCTGGATTTACTCATGTATTAAGTATTACTCAGGGAGTAAATCCTGTAGCCTGGGGTACCCTGGACTACAAAATAGGGAGTGGGCATGAGAGAGGCTTCCCTGGGAAGCAGAACTGAGGTGTGAAGAATGTGTAGGTATTATGTAAGCAGCAAATTGAATAGAGAAGTCTCATTGGCTGAGGAGGCCTCCTGACAGAATGGTAGCCCCTAGGTAATCATGACCTATGATGGTGGTTCATTAGACCTGTCATTTTGGTTGAAAAATTTTAGTCACTTGCCATAATTTTGTTCAAGGTACTGTCATTTTGTTAGGGAGAATAACAATGCACAGAAAGCGATTATAGAAAAACAATGATGTTATTGGATGGAACATGGGCCATCTACTTTGTTGATTAGCTGCCCAATCCCATTCTGTCTTGGTAGTTTGTGTTTCCTTACTCCTGCTGCCCCCCAAATCCTTTGAATATGTAGCATGAAATTATGGAGCACAAGACTTCCTGGGATATTTTATTCATTTGCTAAACAGCTATTTAGTGTATGACTATCATGTGCCAGGCACTGCTCTAGGCACCTGAAAGGTGTTATTAAACTAAATAGATGAATACTGCTGTTCTTGTGCAGCTTAAATTCTGTAACTAAGAATTGATGAGTAAATTACCTAGTATGTTAGTATGTGGTAAGTGCTCTAAAATAATAAAGATAGCACAAACAAAGAAGATTGAGAGAAGGAGCCCCTTGAAATATTCAGTTGGGTAGTCTAGGTATCATTTGTATGAAGACATGAAGGAGGGATAGAGAGCTGTGTTAGATGTTTTTCTCAGGAAGCACAGAAGGAGTAGTCTGTCCAAAGCCTTTGAAGCTTGCAGAAGCTTGCTCAGGGTATTTGAGGACCAGCAAGGAGTGCTCTGTGACCCGAGTGGAGCTGGCAAGGGAGGCGGGAGTATGAGATGAAATCACAGGGACCATGGACCAATGAATTACATAGGGATGTAGTGTTTGTAGGCCATCTTTTAGGAATTTGAATTGATCCTGAGCGAAGTGGGACCATTGCAAGATTTGAGCAAGGGTTTGAAAATCTATGTTTTAAAATGCTCCCTTAGACTACTGGGTTGAGAATAGACTCTAGGAGAGCCAGCATAGATGGGGAGACCATAAAAGAGGAGGGACCAGGATATTCTTAATGTCTTAAACCAAGTGAGACCAGGATATTAGCAGTGGAGGCGACGTGTTCAGGTTCTGTGTCTTTTGAAGTTAGAGCCATTGGAATTCCTTCAAGTGGAAATGATACAAGTTGTAAGAGAAAGAAGTAAAAAGTGGCTCCAAGGTTTTTGGCTCAAGAAATTGGAAGGACAGAGTTGCTCCTTCAATGGAGAAGATCACGGTTTTCAGTTAGGGTGTGTTGAGTGTGAGATTTGTGTTAGAAAAGAAAGTAGGGATGTTTGAGGGTGTTTGGTGGGAAAATGAGGTCATAGGGGCCATTGAGGTGCATGGAGTGACAGGGGCAGAAGGAAGGCCAGAGTGGGTCTCTAGGGGAGGGCAGGCTTCTATGCTGAGGCAAGTCTTGACCCTAGGAGCTACAGGATTATTTCTTGCATTTTTAAGGGTTTTATTTATTTATTTGTCAGAGAGAGAGAGAGCGCAAGCCCACAAGCAGGGGGAGCAGCAGGCAGAGGGAGAAACAGGCTTCTCCTGAGCAAGGTGCCTGATGCCGGACTCAATCCCCTGACCTTGGGATCATGACATGAGCCGAAGGCAGGTGCTTAACCGACTGAGCCATCCAGGTGCATTTTAAAATTTAAAATTTTTATATTTGCATTTTAAAATTTAAAAATTGCTGCGCTATCAGATGAAGGAAAGTTTGGAGCAGTGAAAAATAGGAGGTTACATGGGAGATGCCAGCTAATTTCATTGCTGATGGGAGTGCATAAATTGGTAGGATCCCTCCGGAGAGCAGTTAGCATCTGGCCAAGGCCTGAAAACCATGCTCCTCGTTGTATTCAAAAATCCCTTCAAAGGGAATAATACAATGTGCAAAGAGTTATGCTTAAGTTCATTGCCATATTCTTTATTCCGGCCAGAATTAGAAATAGTCCCAAAAGGATACGATCAGCTACATATTTTATAGCATGTCTGTGTAGTAAAATATATGTATATAAAAAATTAAAAAAAAAAAAAGAAAAAAAATATCACAGAAATATAAATGTATATATTGACATTGGAAGATATTCCTAGTATGTTAAAGAAAAGCTACAAATCCATGAATATTGCCATATTCCCAAGGGGTGATAATTGTCCTGAGGTCAGGCATGGTGCTAAGCATTTTGCAAACATCATCTCATTTAATATTTACAGCAGTTTAATTGAAGTATACGGTATTATTGTCTCATTCTTTAGAGATGAGGAAAGTGAGGATCAGCAATCTTAAATAACTTATTGAAGGTTATCTGGATAAGAAGTGGGGAGCTGGAATTTGAAACCAAATCTGGAGGACCTTAAATCTGGTCTCTTTACTCTTAGCCTCTATTTCCTTATGGGGGACAGAAAAACTCTGAAAAGGGTGTATACCCCAGTCCTGGGCTAGTGTGGAGTAATAGAGTGAACATGTATTCTGCCATTACTAACATGTGTTCAATAGATAGCTTGAAACAGTCCAGGGCCCTGCCAACACCCAGCAATGGCACCGGAAGGCAGTGTTAAATGCGAGCCACGAGGACCCACCAGATGTGGATCTTCAAATGTGGATATGAAGAATGTAGAATGGGGAGAAATCTAGAATGACTCACTGATTTTACCTTGGGTGATTTTTATCCTTGAAAGTGTTAAGGAAAAGGAACAGGCTTTGATGAGAAAGTCAGTTTTGGACATTTGTAATTGACTTGCCGGCGTGATACTTTGGCTACGTGGGCCTGAAGCTCAGAAGGCAGCCAGAGCTGGAGGTGTGCTTTTGGTACTTAGCATAGAGATTGTCCATGAAGCCACAGACACCAATATTTTAGTGGTGGGCCATGGGAGAGGAGCTGGTAAAAGAGGCAAGACATAATAAGTCAGAGAAAGTGGAAGAGTATAGCGTCTTTAGAAGCCCAGGGTGGGAGACCAGGGAGGTAAATGAGTTTGGTTAGTAGTACCCCATGCCAGAGAGAGGTTGAGGAAGGTAAACATTGGACAGAGGTCCAGTGAATTTTGCATTTGAAAGGTCACTTCTGACTTTCTCCAAAGCATTGTCAGTAACTATTGATGGAAGAAGCCAGATTGCCAGGCATTGAAGACAAGAGATTGTAGATCATGAAAATTCACCAAGGTAATATTTTTTAAAGCATTCTGCAGGCTGTTATTCCTAACTACACATAATCAGGATTCATGCTTTTGAGACTTGCTTGACGAGATAAATTCATAGTTTGAACCAGGTTGAAAGGGATATAATCTACTTAATAAGGCAAATGCTTTTAATGACTACAGTGTATTAATTGCTTGATACAAATGTGACTTTCTTGAGTACTAAAGATGCATCAATTGCAGCAGGAGGAAACACTTGGTGAAAACAACAAAAAAATAACCATTTTGTGATAGCCTTCAACTTGCAGTTGGGATTGCTATTACGCATACAAACACACACACAAGCCCGTGTACCCATGCATACACACCACATCATCTACCAGAAGTCGTGTGGCTTGAGGATCTGGTTCTAGCTCTGCCATCAGTGAGACATTAATGACAAATCATTTTATCTCTCTGGGCCTTTCTTTCCTCTATAAAATGAGGTGTAAGCCCAGATTAATGCTGTCTTATCCAAAGTTTGCTATAGAGTCATTGGTAGAAGTATTTTTTATAAAACATGACTGGGCCACTCCCTGAACCCATTGAGTCAGAATCTCTCAGAGCAAAACCTTGTATAAAAACTGTAAGTATGATCCCCCACCATTTGGTATGTATGTGTGTATAAACATATATTTAATTGTATCATGGAATTTTTCTTATCTATACATGAAAACAGAGTAGTGTATGAACCCCATAAACCCATCACCAATGATCAAACCTGTTTTTCTAATCTCATCCCATTCTGTCTCCCATAACTTGTTTCCTTTTAGTATTTTTAAGGATATCACAGACATTCCATCATTTCCCCCATAATTACCTCAAATCACATCTCTGCCCAATAAGGGTCTAGGGCAGCTTTGATGAGCAGCTGGTTATAAATTGCTGAATCATGCAGGTTTCAAGTTCATTGTGGACTTCAATCTGTATGATTTTTTCTACCGTCATTCCATCATTCAGGCTCATCTTTCAAAGTAAAGGGAAGTGGTACTTTTTTAAAGGTTCATTTATTTATTTGAGAGAGAGAGAGAGAGCATGACCAGGAGGGTCAGAGGGAGAGGAAGAGAGTATCCCAAGCAGACTGCACCCAGCACAGAACAGAACATGGGGCTTGATCTCACCACCATGAGATCAAGATCATGACCTGAGCCCAAACCAAGAGCTGGGCGCTCAACTGATGTACCACCCAGGCACCCTGGGAAGCTGTACATTTATGAGAAAGAGATTTTACAAAATAAACCGAGTTTCTCACATTTTCCTTCATTTGTGGAGGGAATGTTCCCTCTGTGGTCAACTTCAGTTTTAACCCAGGATGAGTTGAGGAACTCAATTTTTAGAGAGCTTACATGACTTGCTAAAAGTCCGAGATGATCTTATAACATTTTAACATTTAGGGTTTGGGGCATGGAAAAGAAATTTGTTGCTGCTGCTTTCTGCCATTCTTCTCCAGAAGAATCCCAGAGTTGGCAGCAGTGTAATGTTGAGTCTGTGTTGCTTATAGCTAGAGGTGCATGGCTTTGGTCACAACTCTGTCTAGAATTCCATCTCTGGTTTCACTTAACAGCTCTGAGCTCAGAGCATCATTGTAGGTATTGTTTAAAGCATCTGCTTTAGGTCTGGAAACAGTGTCTGGATCTACTTGGGGACTCACATGGAAAATCAAATTATAATATCAAGCACAAAATCTTGTTTCTTTTTAAGATATTCTGTGATTTTTTTTATAGTGCAAAAAATACCAGTTAAAAGAGAAAAATATCAACTTAATTTCATTGTAAATTAAATGCATCTTACTATAGAAATTATTTCAGGTTCTTCTTTAAAAGTCTTTGAATCTGAGTTGGATAAAAGTTTAAGCATTTGAATGATAAAGAGCCAGTTATAATCAGGACTTAGGCAGTTCAGGATAGTGGAGAATGCCTTCGATATTTCCATCTCCAATCAGACTAAGGTGATGAATATGCCATTTTAGTTTAAGATACCTTGCTAAAATGTCCTTGTTTAATTTCCTAAAATATGTGTTATATTCTTTTTTTTTTTTAAAGATTTATTTATTTATTTTACAGACAGAAATCACAAGGAGACAGAGAGGCAGACAGAGAGAGGAGAAAGCAGGCTCCCCACCGAGCAGAGAGCCTGATGTGGGACTCGATCCCAGGACCCTGGGATCATGACCTTAGCCGAAGGCAGAGGCTTTAATCCACTGAGCCACCCAGGCATCCCTGTGTTATATTCTTTTTCTTAAGAAAGTTGTATTTCCAGTTGGCCCTTTTGATGATAAAAGATTTTTCTGTAGCATTAAAAATGTAAGCTTTACATTTAACTTAGCTTTTAATGACAAAAAGAAGGAATAATATCACTTTTAAAGGTCTGACCTCGAATTTCTAATCTAGAGTGCAAAAATACAAGCAATGTGGTGTTTCATCTACATGTTACAAAGAAATACTAAAATCATTTTCTATTTGACCAAATAATAAGAAGAAATAAAATCTTATTTTAAAAATATACTTTTGTTCAATATATAAAACATCGGAGGATGCTATGAGATTATTTTCTCCATTATAACAGTTTTTGTACACATAAGAGATTATTATTTTGCAAGTTGTAAAATCCTTTGTGACTGATTTTGATGGTGTGTTAGTGAAATATTTCTCTTCTCCAGTCTTGCTGCATATCACTTAACTTCAGCTCACCAGCACAACAAAAATAAATACATTAAAAAAATAAGAGAGTCACAGCTGTTAAGTAAAAAAAAAAAAAAAAAAAAAAAATGAAATAGGAAGTTTACAAAGATTATACTATTCACAGATTCAGTTATTACTATAGCTCAAGTTAAGAACAGAGTGGCTTAATGATCAAGCATGTTGTTTCTCTTCAAAGCTTGGCAGCTCAGTGTAATCAGTATACTAATAGCTAGAGTATTTGATACAGCATGATTCTGATGCTTAATGGTGGTTGTCATACACCATTTAAATTGGAGCTTTGGCATCATTTCTTGTTTATTGTCTTTAGCAAATATCATTTGGCGACCCTTGTCAAGATTTCTGGAAAATTTTCCAGAAACAACTTCTAAACTCTCCGTCTTTAATCATTCTGTCAGTTAGACACAATTCTCCAACAGTGAAGGGCATGGCAGATTCAAGGTGAGTCACACCCTCCTATGTGTGCACTATTGCGAGAATTTGGATGGCATAGCATTACAACAGAAATGAGCACTCAAGAATCATTCCTGTCTGTATGCTCACATGAACCCACATCCACACACATAATCGCACACACACCTTCCCCACTAGAACAGTCTCCTTAGTCGTCAGGGAATGTGGCCAGTCAACCTGGAAAGGCACTCTGCCATTGTTGGCCCAGAGGAAAGGTTTCCACAGGCACTGATACTCCAGTTCTATGGGAAAGGAGTCAAAATAGCAGTATAGTTCATAGTTTGGGAAGGGCTAAAGCTGATCCAGAATTGGCCTAGCTTCATCCCCTACTCACTGAGGGGAAGGTGTGAGAAAGTGTAGTTTCACAGCCAGAAGGAACTTGGCCCCCATGCTTGTCCCCATCTGCTGGCAAGAGCCACGATACGGCGATCCCATGACACGTCACACACCCATGAGAACTCTTGAGTCACCTCAGAAGCTTGTCCCTGAACCTCTTCCTTCCAAACCCTATCAGAGAGACTCTGGATTCCTGGGTCACGTGGAGTGCACGTGGGTGTAATCCCCAACACTACGCCGACCTCAGTGTGGTGTTTTAGGGAGAAGCATGGTCGTGCTCTCTCAAGCACTATCTCTGAACTCACTTAGAAGCTGTAGGCCATGGCCGCAGTCCTGGAGGCCTTCAGTTCTTCTTGGGGGCCTTGTGGGAAAAGTGGCAGCATCCTCAAGTAGGTGACTAGTGACTCCCTGTGGGTGGGAGTACATGACTGAAGTATTTCTTGTAACACCTTTAATTCCTTCCTTCCTCTCTTTTTTCAGTAGGAGAGGAAATACCATGCGATAGATGGAGGCTACTTGTTTCTTTTAGAAAATGTTCCTAAGGTGGCCTTTTCTGCTGTTTAGGAGATACACATTGGTGTATGTTATTTTATTCTAGAGAAATAACTACCGTGTTGGCATCGCCGTCTTAGAGGTATTCTTGAGAAATACATCTACTCAATAAATGTTTGCTGGCTGGCTCTGGCTGTGACTCAGCTGTGTGGTGTGTAACTAGCATGCAGGTGTCGTGTAGTAAAATCCCATGACAGATGAGTCTCCAGCTGTGACTCAGCTGTGTGGTGTATAACGAGCATGCACGTGTCATGTAGTAGAATCCCATGACAGACAAGTCTCCAGCTGTGACTCAGCTGTGTGGTATGTGACTAGCATACAGGTGTCGTGTAGTAGAGTCCCATCACAGACGAGTCTCCAGCTGTGACTCAGCTGTGTGGTGTGTAACGAGCATGCAGGTGTCATGTAGTAGAATCTCATCACAGACGAGTCTCCAGCTGTGACTCAGCTGTGTGGTATGTGACTAGCATACAGGTGTCGTGTAGTAGAATCCCATCACAGACGAGTCTCCAGCTGTGACTCAGCTGTGTGTATGTAACTAGCATGCAGGTGTCGTGTAGTAGAATCCCATCACAGACGAGTCTCCAGCTGTGACTCAGCTGTGTGGTGTGTGACTAGCATGCAGGTGTCATGTAGTAGAATCCCATGACAGACGAGTCTCCAGCTGTGACT
>NC_081561.1:78831444-79027958 GCF_022355385.1 Mustela nigripes | reverse complement strand
TCCAGCTGTGACTCAGCTGTGTGGTGTGTGACTAGCATGCAGGTGTCGTGTAGTAGAATCCCATCACAGACGAGTCTCCAGCTGTGACTCAGCTGTGTGTATGTAATTAGCATGCAGGTGTCGTGTAGTAGAATCCCATCACTGATGAGTCTTCAGCTGTGACTCAACTGTGTGTATGTAATTAGCATGCAGGTGTCGTGTAGTAGAATCCCATCACTGATGAGTCTCCAGCTGTGACTCAGCTGTGTGGTGTGTAACGAGCATGCAGGTGTCATGTAGTAGAATCTCATCACAGACGAGTCTCCAGCTGTGACTCAGCTGTGTGGTATGTGACTAGCATACAGGTGTCGTGTAGTAGAATCCCATCACAGACGAGTCTCCAGCTGTGACTCAGCTGTGTGTATGTAACTAGCATGCAGGTGTCGTGTAGTAGAATCCCATCACAGACGAGTCTCCAGCTGTGACTCAGCTGTGTGGTGTGTAACTAGCATGTAGGTGTTGTGTAGTAGAATCCCATTATAAGCAAGTTTCAGGGGAAGGAGGAAATTCTTTTTGACTCTGTGGATCATGGCAGGTTCTATGGAGTTTGATACATTTGAGTTGGACTAGAAGACATCACAGGAGAGGAGTAGAACATTCATAAAGATAGGAAATGCTGGGTGTTCATAGCAAATTTCAGTTGGCCTTTTTAATCCAAACCATAGAACATAGTGCAGGAACAGTGTGGTGGGGGAAGGCAGGGAGCAGAGATAGGTTATCATGTCCCTGAATTCTCTGGCAGTGTATTTTTTCCAGATCAGTTGGGTTTTGTAACTCATTTCTTGGGGACCTTCTAAATGCAAAAACTTAATTATTATCCTCTTACTTCACTTTATTTTTTTTTTAAGATTTTTAAAATTTTTATTTATTTGACAGAGAGAGACACAGTGAGAGAAAGAACACAAGCAGGGGAAGTGGGAGACGCAGAGGCAGGCTTCCCATGGAGCAGAAAGCCCAATGCAGGGCTCGATCCCAGGATCCCAGGATCATGACCTGAGCTGAAGGCAGATGCTTAATGACTGAGCCACCCAGGCGCTCCAACTCTTACCTCACTTTAAATGTCAACCTAGAGTTGCCTGCCTTTTTGATATTTTAGGGCTGGAGAAGATGTAATTATGGGAGACAGTTTTTGTCACTTTTTTTTTTCTTTTGCCAAAGAAAATGTGTATGTAAGGAAACCTGGTTCTATGACTTAAGTAGTTCTCATGCTTAAATGAGTGTGAAGTATTTGGGTGTCCGCAAACCCTAGCCTGCCATTCAGGGCCCTCCATAATGTAATAATGGACTAATAGGATCCCAAATACCAATAATTGTATCTTAATTGAGTGGACAAGGTGGATTAGGATTTTATGGACACAGACTTGGTGCTTCAACTGTTGATATTACAATCCTGCTCCAACATTTATGTTTTCTGCCAGCTTCTTGTTTTCCATCTCCTAGGAAGAAACAAATAGGTGAGACCAGGCCAGCAGGTAGAATGAGCACAGTGGGATCTAGGTTAGTGATGGAACCCAAGGCAACAGGGCATGGAGCGTGATCCCCGAGTTAGAAGATACACCATTGATTTAATACCGGCTTGTGAAAGGAAAAAAATGGCACACGACCACCTGAAGGTGCCCCATCCATTGTAAGAAGCAGCTAATTTTTCAGTGTTAGAAATGAAAATAAATTGTCACAGAATCAAAGAAAAAGGGAAGTTAGATTTGCATCGTAGGCGAGAGGCAGAGGTGAGAGACTAGACTGTTATCAGACCAAGATATATGCCCCCAAAATGGAAAGTCAGCAAAGCAAGCCCAGGCGCCGGCTGAATGGGAGGGAAGCAGGTGTTGAGGGGTCTGGGAATGGGCTGGGATTGGGACGTCCTTCAGGGATAGGGTTGAGCACATAACCCCCAGGAAGGGAAGTTAAAGGACGTTAGGAACGGGGTCCCTCTTCCACCAGGATGGCTAGCGGGCATTCCTGAAAGCATTGTCGGTCTTTGGCTGGAGGGAATGCTCCTGTGGCCCTTCCCTGAGGGCTTAGGGGAGGACAGCAGAGTCTCACACATGGGTGTGAGGCCCTCTTCCATGTCTCCACAGATTTAAGAGGTGCTTGTGCACTTTGGGGAGCAAAACCATGGTTTTAAACAATCCCACACTTCCTTGTGTGGTCTTGGATGAGTATCGCTTCTTTGTTACTCTTGCACTACATTCCACAGGTTACTGAGAAGAAAGTGTAACTCTCTCAGAGCCACCTCCCTTTTGATGTGATCTGATTCTAAAGTCATGTTATTCTTATTGAACTTCGAGAGAAATCACCTTAATTCTATTCATGGTATATCCATGCTTTATGTTGGGGTAGGGGTAAAAGCAATTGAAGGTCATGTACATTACAAAAAAAAAAAATAAATAAAGTATTGTGAGCACAAAATAATAGTGGGTACTAAAAGACTTCTGTCTTACTTATCTCCCAGGTAAGTAGACCTAGCCCAATGCTTGATTCTCAGTCAATACTTGGTAAATTTCAGTTTAATGAAACAGAGTTTTATAGTATTATTCACTTTAAGCAGAATTTGTGCATGCTCTTTGTCCTAAGGTCTGTTCATGACATATAGTTGTAAATAATAAATTACTATTTATTGTAGTGGAATGATTAGGAATTAATTAAACCTGGTATTTCAAATGCCCTAGATGATATTTTGATATTGCAGTTCTCAAAGTCTTTCACGGACATCTCACCAAACACCTAAACAGTTCTTAACATCTATAGGCATAAGATTTGGAATTGGTCATCTGAAGTTCAAAGTGTGTGGTCACAGTGTAAGCCTCATAGCCAAGCCAGAAGCAAACATGCTACAGATGGATAGAAAAGCATGTTTTTTTCAAGGACTCTCAATAAAAGAAATTTCTGTGAGATTTGGTCAGTGCATGGGAAGATTTTTTTTTTAAATGCATACATTGCAGTAGCACACAAAGTAACTTCTTTCTGATTCAATTTCATAAATTGCTACATGAAGAAGCACTCTCTAGTAGATAATACTCAGAAATCAGCACTTAATATGGCAGTAATGGTTATTGCTGTCATTCTTTACATCTTTAAAAATAATTAAGCATTACTGCATAGGCATTATAAAGTTCCCCTATCACCATTAAGAGGATATTTGAGGTTTGATGTAATTTAGCAAATTGCATTATACAGTAGTTAAGGTTTTTATGTAGTGAAGTGAAATGCGTAGCAGTTAAGCACACTTCCCATATAATGCCTTGTACGGAGCTACATGTCCCAGCTGCTGCCAGCTTTGTTCCAGTGTCATCATTGCTTTGCAGGCTGACGTTCCTGAGGGAGTGATTCGAGTGCAAGCTCCCCATCTTTCGAAAGTTTCCATGGCAATACAGCTAACAGAAGAACTGAAAGCCAGTGATGTACTTGCCAGGTTTCTCAGCCAAGAAAGGTAGAGGCCTGTTTTGTTTTAATCATTGCATAGTATAACTCACACACTCACGTGCACGGTCTCCCTTCCCCCTCTAACACACACATGCACATACACACATGCGTGCACACACACACACACAACTAGGGGTGATGGGAGGTACTTCACCGTTTTGTCTTCCCCACAGAAAAGAAGAACAGACTTAGTAATTAGACAGTTGGAATGATGAGCTGGGTTCATGTGAGGTAGTTGGTGGGCAAGTTGAGCCTGTTGGGCTCAGGCTGTCCGAGCTTGCCTTCACTGTGCCTGCAATAGGCTTCCATATGAGAGCACTCGATATTCTTTCCAGAAGGTGTGGACGGGAGGTTAGTTACTCTGTGGGGACTGTTAGGAAAATCACTAAATAAGATACAGTGGGATAAAAACCAACAAACAAAATACAACTTTTTCTGAAATATAATGAATAGAAAGAGATGCTGAAATTGAAAAGCAAGGTCTGAAGAATCAAGAGAGGACAGGCTGTCCCCGGAGCTTTGAGGTCTTCTGGACACAGAGCACACTGTCCCTGTTAGGGACAACCAAGCCTTCTCGTCTGTTCTGGTGCTGCTGGGGTAGGAGGAGTCTTCTGGTAGCCTTTGGCATTCCTCTGATGATATTAGAGCATATGCTTTCTTTGACATCTTACAAGAGCTTTTCTTAAATTTTAGAGGTTTAACAAGTATATTGGGTTTTCAGTTTTTATCCTTCTAATTCTTATTTTTTAATTTTTTTTTTAATCATGCTATGTTAGTCTCCATGCAGTACATATTGCATGGAGCACTGGGTGTTATACTACATCGGAAACTAGTAATTCTTATTATTTTTTAAACTGGAGTTATTATCTTAATGATTTCTCCCCTCATTTCTGCTCATTGAAAATTAATCTAAACTTTTCAAAAGGGATATGTGGGGCACTGGCCTCTTAGCTTATGAATTAGTCTTCTATAGAATGTCATGTCTGCATTGTAATGTTCAAGGACATCAGTGAAGTTTTCTGCCAAAACCTCTCCAGTGTGAATACAGTACCATGAGTATTTAATATGCCTCTGCTCTGTTTAAGTTCCTCTGCTAGATGTCAGAAGGGGTATAAAGATGTATTTTAAAGTCTCTTCCCTCAGGGTTTATAAATTGGGAGAAGAGATGAGCCTGAGCAGTAACAGATGGTGGGGAAATAGAAAAGAAGCTTATTGGTCATATCTGAGCTTTCGGTAAGCCAGCACCAACTCCCCTCTCAACAGTACTGCGAAGTAAGCACTAGTACTACTCCTGTTTTACTGAGAAGAAAACCGAGACTTTGCAAGGTCATGCATTTGATAGGTGGTGGTGCTAAATTCCAAATGTGTGGTGGTTTCCAGTACCAAAGGCTGCCCTTTAAACACCCTCCTTACAAGCCAGGGTCTAGCAACCGTCACGGATCTGGGGCCATTGGAGCAGAGTCTCAGAGGAGATGGAATTTTAGGAAATAAAGCCCTGAAGCAGTTACAGGTCTTTGCTCCCTAAAGGGTGTCTCTGCTTCATGAAATCAATCCACTTCCTCTCTGCTTCCTGCTGTGACATAGTAGATACCAACTCTTGCCAATCTGCTCACCAGGGATGACTGCCCATTTTCTCCCAGATCTTCTTACCTGAAGATCGTCTGGCCAGACTTCAGATGCCTAAGCAGGTCTTTCAGCCTAGATATAGTTAATTTACACAGCATTTGCTCTAAGGACCCAAGTGTTCAGTTGAGTCTACGTTTATTGCTGTCCTTGCGGATGATGGAAGAGGTGACTATGGAGTCGACTGTGACTATAATATTTAGGGTATAGCATGATTGCTGTAGAAAGCACCAGGTTTGTGACAATTGTCCTCTGCATATTTAGATTTTCTGCTCAGGGTGCTGTTATTAAGTAAGCATTTGCTGCCCCCTGGAATGGAATCTGTTTTTCTACCTCCTCCCTTTGCCCTATCCTGCTCTACCCAGAGGGAAATCTGGTAAACCTCTCTATCCACTGTTTACACCCCACCCCCAAACATTCCTCAGCTCCTTTCTCTATGCTTGGGGATGCTGAAGGCAGAGGATTTGGATCCAGCTTTTCTGGATTTCAGCTTTTCCTCTTTCTTCCTTTCTTTCAAAGATTATATTTATTATTTATTTGACAGACAGAGATCACAAGTAGGCAGAGAGGCAGGCAGAGAGAGAGGAAGGGAAGCAGGCTCTCTTCCGAGCAGAGAGCCCAATGCAGGGCTCGATCCCAGGACTCTGGGATCATGACCTGAGCTGAAGGCAGAGGCTTTAACCCACTAAGCCACCCAGGTGCCCCAGCTTTTCCTGGTTCTTTTTAAGCTAGATTTATAATCTCTTTAAGTCTCAAGCTTTTTATTTGTAAGAGTGGACCATAACAGGACTTGCATTATAATCTTGTCATAATGAACCAGGAAAATGACCATGAAGTGCATTAGCACTATCTATTTGGGCCATATAAGTGAAGTTCTCCATAAGTGTTTATATATAATGTTCTCTCCCACCACATTCTCTTCTTCCCCCCACTCACATTCCATCAGCCCAGGGGCAGTTGGAAGCCCTCCGTCCCTCATCCTTTCCCTCCCCTACTTTCTCCACCAAAGACAAGAACACATGAATGACATAAAGTGAATATATAATAAATTTCACATTTACTCACCAGTTTTTAAAAAGGCTATTGCCATTTCTTTAATTATGGATTTGTTCATTAGCATTATGCAAAGCTTGTATTTCCCAGGAAATCCAGTTTTGTGTGTGTGTGTGTGTGTGTTTAAAGTAGAACAAGAGCACAGATACTGGAGAAATAATCTGAGAGCAATATTTAATTCATTTCTACCCCCCACACAAGTCTCCCAAAACATTCAGCTTACTTTTCATAGAAATAATCACTCTTTTTATATTCAAAGTTTATTGCATTATGTGCCATATTACAAATAAAATAATTATTATTTAATTTTAAAAACAAGCATACACCGGTTTGGAATAAAGGGAGCTGTCTCTTGGTTAGCATACAACTCGGCAGGTGGCTTTTAACTATGGGGGCGTGTGCAGCCCCAAGTGTCTATCATGTTCCAGACAGCAGAGTAGTTGGGTTAGATAACCTGGAAGAGTCATGGGATCGGTGGGTTAGGAGAGCTTTTACTGTGCCATATGTAATGGTTTGAATAAAAGTCAGATCTGCTTTTCCCTTCACAGTTCCAGGTCTTCGGGGCCTTACAGAAGTGGTTCACAAACCCTTCTGTGCATCACAGTCTGCCTACGAGCATTTGAAAAGATGATTCTTTGGCTTGATCTAGACATACAAAATCAGTTTCTAGAGCTCTGGGTCTGAATTTTTAGCAGGTTTCTCAGGTAATTTGTATACAGCATTTTGAAAACCACTGAATTTTACTGATTTTTATTATTTGAACCCAAAGTTCTAGAAGAGTTTATTCTTTGAAGATCGTAACTCTGTAAATGCATCTCTTCCTTATAAAACCTTCAAAGTGACTGTTTGCTTCCTACTTTGAGTATGTGGAACCCCTGTACCTGAATGGCCGGCACCGGAAGGGTTCTGAGCCAGGTCCTATTCTTTACATTCATCTTGTACACTGGGGCAGTGGTCAGCAAACCCATGATAAATACTTACTGAATAAATGCAGTGTGAAAACCGAGGTGGAAATATTACTTTTTGTAGTTTTAGGGGCTCTTTCTGGCCCCTATGCAAGGTAGTTGATCAAATTGATAATTTTTTTTTTAAGATTTTATTTATTTATTTGACAGAGATCATAGGTAGGCAGAGAGGCAGGCAGAGAGAGAGAGAGAGAGAGAGGGAAGCAGGCTCCCTGCTGAGCAGAGAGCCCGATGTGGGGCTCGATCCCAGGACCCTGAGATCATGACCTGAGCCGAAGGCAGCAGCTTAACCCACTGAGCCACCCAGGCGCCCTCAAATTGATAATTTTATTGGCAGCTACAACATTATGTTACTTTTCTTTTTGATTTTACAAATTTAGATGCTGATGTATTATTTTGCACTCAGATGTATGAGTCCATTTGTTTATTTTAATTTACAGGTGTGACATTTTTATTACCTATTTGGCACACTTAACAGATGGGAAAATACAAACGTTAGATAATTACAGTGTGTCTAACTTATGAATTTCCCATACAAGCCAGAATTCCCCAAGCACATTAAAGTGATTTACTTGCAAGCTGCTTGATGATACAACTAATCAGTTTGTTTTGTCCCTAATAGTGGGATTGCCCAGACTCTTAAGAAAGGAGAAGTTTTTTTGTATGAAATTGGAGGAAATATTGGTAAGCACATTTTGTTTCTCTCTGTGTTACATATGCTGATTTGACATTGCCAATGGTTATTATTTATATCTTTGAAGAGAAAAAAAAATCAGAAGCTAAATATAGCATGCTTTAGATAGTTGATGAATTTTCTGGATTTGTTCAGTGGTCCGACTTTTCAAACTCTATATGAGCTCCTCCATACAAATGCCCATCTGTGTTAAACCTCAGCAAGGGCAAATTGCCTTAAAATAGTAGGAGCTTCTAGAATGGTAATGAACTTTTTCAAAACTTCTTTCTTTTTTATATGCTTACATCACATCTTAATAAAGGAAGTAGCTGAGCTTATTTAAGGCTAGGATTACATTTTTATTATGGCTCAGTACTAGATATTTTTAGTGAAAGCAGAAGTTATTTTTGCCACTGTTGATTGCCTTCTAAATAACGCACACTCGCACAAAGACCAACACAGATATACACACATACGAATACAAGCACATTGGTAACTTCGGGAATAGAAATAGAATGAATGGATTGATTCTTACCATGCCTTGTATTTCAGATGCCCATTTCCAGTTACCAGTCTGTTGTACTCACCTCTATTAAAATTTGAAGTAATATTTTCTCTTTATTTTGGGCCTTGAAAATGGTACAGATGAAACTTAAATAAATGAAATAGTGTTTAATTCAAAATAATAATTGAAAATATTTTAAGATTTTAAGTTTTGTGGAGTTGTTGCCTGGGACACAAAAGTGTTAGTAAATACTGAAACTTGAACATGGGCATATGAAGGCTTACTCTTAAAATAAACTGCCGGTGAGTGCTGTGAAGTGTGTAAACCTGGCGATTCACAGACCTGTACCCCTGGGGCTAATAATACATTATATGTTAATAAAAAAATAAATAAAAAATAAACTGCAACTCTGTTAGAAGCCTGGAAATGTCAACTCTGTTAGCAAAGTTTATTTAAATACACACACACACACACACACACACACACACACATATATATTTATTTGATCTTGCATTTTTACTCTTAGATATTGGGAATGAAGTATTGTTTCTTACTTAGATAGACCCCAGACTGTTGCCGCTCTTAATAAAGTTGCATAAGCCCTTCACACAAAGTATTTTCAACTTCCTAAATTAATTCGAAACCCATTCCTTTAGAGAAAGCCTATGAAACTGACTTTTGCAGTATTTTGGCCAAGTCTTATAATGTTCTGGGAGATGGGAAAGGATGAGACCTATTTTGAAGTCTAGGATTTCAGAGTTAAGCCATGAGGAGTAAGTTTAATATTGCATCCCAGCCTCTGCACCGTTTCTGCCTCATCCAGTGTCTCTTTGATAGGAGAACGCTGCCTTGACGACAACACTTACATGAAGGACTTGTATCAGCTCAACCCCAATGCCGAGTGGGTCATCAAGTCTAAGCCATTGTAGGAGACTGAAGCTGCAGAGAACCACGAGGACCTCCCGAGGCTCCTTGCTGGGGCAAGCGAGCAAATAAAAGAAAGGGCAGGACTCTTCTATTGTTCACATGTACCCAACTGACGAATAGTGACACTCTGAAGCCTTAAGAAGTTACAGATTTGTGTTGCTGCCAGAATTACATTCATTAATAATACGATGAGCAAACAAAAGATCTCTAGAGTCAGAGGAAAAGGGGTTAATTAGCTTGGCGGCTCTTAGACTCTGTGAAAGGTGCCCGGATATGACAGTTTGTTTTAGGTGAAAACATACTCTCTTCCCTCTCCCTTTTTTTTTTTTTCTTCCCTAAAATCATATACATGGTAATACATGCTTCCTCTCCTTTTTCTCCTCCTCACGTCTGCCTTTCCCCAACTAGGTTTGCTTTTTAACTGAAAAGATCACAAATACCAGGTATTTGGCAAGTCGTGAAGACAATGCATCTTAAAATAGACCGAATTCAACAGTATTCCTGTCACCATCGGATATTAATATTCCTCCCTTTGAATCATTTGTTCAAACAATAACATCCCACTTCTCCCTGCTGTATCGCATGAAGTGATTTGCATTGTTTTCAGTTCATCTGACGTATGTGTGCAGAACCGTATCTGCGATCAAGCAAATCAAACTGTCAGAAACCGCCATTACGGAACTCTTAAATACTTCTATATGAAGAATAAATAAAATATATCCATGTGGAATAACTGGATTATGGGTAACAAAAGAGTGAAAGCCAAATCACTTCATGTATGCTGTGTTCTCCTAAGTGAAATTTATGAAGTCTTAGCTGGCTTTACCTATGGTCCTATTCGTATAAATATGCATGATAGTATAATCCGGAAATGATTAAGAATGCATTCTACTGAAAGAGGGATTATTTTTTTCTTTTTAATTCCTAAAGAAGGCTGCAGGAAGCATTATTTTTTTCTGGGTATGACACAGTCATATGAACAAGTTTTTGTTTGTGTACTTTAGATAATCAGAGTAAATTTATTAAAATGCTGTGGAAAGTACTATTCCCAGGGATTTTAATGCACAAACCATATTGTGACAAGAGATGAGCCTCTGAACCGTAAATAAGAGAAAAGAAGTGAGAAATGTTCAATATTTTATGAGTTTAGCTTGTAGTAAATAAAAGGTGATGTAAATGAGTGTTGCACACACTGTGTTTATGATACTTTTAGTAGTATTTTAGGGAAAATTACACATTCTCGGAAGCTCTTGATGTCATTCCAGTTAGGAGGGAAAATGCTGTTAATGAGAACAGTCGTAAATTTTTAGCCTGTAATTATAGGAGCAGCCTGTGGATATGATCACTTAAATAACATTGTTGTGATTTGTGCCATTGCTTTTTTATTTAAAAAATTTTTATAATTAAAAGCATTTTTCTAAAGTATCTTCTCTTGGAATTTATTACTTTTAATCCTCTATGTTTATGAATGTACCACATTTTTGTTTGTATTTGTGTTTTTGTTAAAAGCCACTTCATTTATTGTTCCTGTTGCTCCTGTGTGATGTTTAAATTGGGAAGACATGTGCAAGATAAAAAACTGTTTCCCGCCTTAGTTTTTTCCTTAGGCAAACTTTTGTTCCTTAGGATTTTTCAAAAACACATTGTCTTCTGTTTTTGATTTTGACAATATATATTAATTTCCTAAAATGTTTTAGTAATAGTTTAAGTTAATGAAAGCAATTAATGATATAAACATGAAATTAACTGCTTAATACATTATAGGGTTGCACAACTTCAAAAAAAGAAGAGTGAATATAATGATTTAGATAAATGACTTTTGGGACGCCTGGGTGGCTCAGTTGGTTAAGCAGCTGCCTTCGGCTCGGGTCATGATCCCGGCGTCCTGGGATCGAGTCCCACATCAGGCTTCTTGCTCGGCGGGGAGCCTGCTTCTCCCTCTGCCTCTGCCTGCCTTTCTGTCTGCCTGTGCTCGCTCTCTCCCCTCTCTCTCTCTGATAAATGAATAAAATCTTAAAAAAAAAAATTCTTAGATAAATGACTTTCTAAAGCATATGTCAACTAACTTTTTACCATTTTCTATTCCCCCAGTATGTGTATTGGTGATGGCAGTGGTGGGGTGGGGGCAGACACAGAGGCTTTTGATGATGAAAAGAATGCCAGATTTTGGTAAATAAATACAAAGATGCTATTACATTTTAAGTCCCTAGAACTCATGATCCATAATCCTTGATCTTGAACAATGTTGCTTTTACACAATCAAGAAAGAGGTCTCTCTACATTTCTAAAGAGGAGAAACTTATTAGTGTAGAGCTTCAAATATAAATAGCCTGGAATTAACCCAAATGTTTTTTCTATTAATTTTTTTTTTCTTAATGAACTTTAAATCTTGTGGTGGATTAATTTTTGTTGTATGTGAGAAACCATAAAAGCAACAAATATATTTGTTAAGAGTTTCAGACATTTTAATTCTTAAGAGAGTTACTGTTGAAAAGTTGAAGAGCTCGTTTATGATAGAAGATGCGTTGCCCTGTTAATATCTCAAAGATGTTTCCTCTTTTCTGAAATGGGTTATAATTATTTATAATCTTTATTCACTGCTGCTGTAGAGTTAAACATAGACTCCCTGCTAGCACTCTTTGGGAAAAGCGATTTATTTTACTGACTTCATGAACTTTTTCATGATTTTCTTTTCCTAATTTTTGTTAAACTGGATTTCATGTTCTCTCTCATACTGATTGCTCATCCTCTTGATCGGTAGGTGGCAGTATTGGTCAGGGATTCCTTTGCATCTAAACTATGGGAAGTTTACAAGTGAACCCGAGTTCAGAGGCAAATGGTTGAGACTCAGTGCCAGGCATTTAAAGGCAGTTCGGTAGGAACATCACGGATCTCTCAGTTTAATCACTGTTTTTGGAAAATTGTAAGTAATATTTAATTTAAGAGTTTCTGTGTTACATTTATTAGTCTGCTTCTATTCTTAACCTGTGAATGGGGAGGGAGAGAGGTGAGGGATTTTTTTTTGAACCAAAGATGAGACATTTTGACGATTATCTCAAGCGGAAGGATCAAGACAAGAGGAAAGACCATGAGCCAGCAAAGAAAAAAAGATTAAGAAGGCATAGTGACATCTGTCGTTAGTGTGTATGTGGTGGTTTCTTCATTCAGCAAGCATTTGCTGGGCATTTACAGATATGTGCCAGATATGTTCTACCCTTGAGATACATCAGTGAACAAAATAATAAGTAAAAATGAATTAATAGGCAGAATTATCTAATATGTTGGAAGGATATAAGTGGAGTAGATACAGACAAGAGATGAACAGATGAAAACAAACTGGTTTGAGATGCAGAGAGATTCCAAGTGGAGGGAAAGGTTCCCTGTTGGAGTAAACCGTCTCTCATTGAACCTTTAGTAAAGACTTGAAGGAAGTGAGAAAATTGTCATGTGGTGATCTGGGAGACGAGCATTCTAGACAGAGGGAATAACTAGAACAAAGGCCCCAAAGCAGTTGTCGTCTTGGCTTACTGAAGGTTAGCAAGGGTACCAGTAGGGCTGGAGTGGAGTGAAGCAGGGAAGATTAATGGATGAGATCAGAGAGGTGACATTGGGATAGGGATGGGTGATGAGATCAACACTTTGTGCTAGGACAACTATAATTCATTGTTTAAGACATTGTTGAGAATGAAACCGGGCACCATTGGTAAGGGTACTAGCTATGGAGTGATAAGTGGTGGTCAGGTTCTGGATATAGTTTTATTAAAGGTTGAGTCTGTAGGGTTTCTGGTATGAGAGAAAGAAAATGCATTGTGAATCAAGACAATTCACAACATTTTTTACTTGAGCAATTGGAAGTATGGAGCTTCCAAAACAGAAATAGGGAAGATGAAGACAAATTGGGTATTCTGAGGGAGTCAGGATTCAGGAGTTCCATCATGGGTGTGTTGAATTTGAGATGCCTGTTGGGCATCCAAGTGGCAATGTTGAATAAGCAGTTATTTGTGCAGATGGTAGGAAAGTGGTCTGGGCAGGGGTCAGTGGCATCTACATGGACTTTTAACTTTAACCATGAGCCTGCCTGAGATCACCAAGGGAGAGAATGTGGACATAGTAAAGAAAATCACCAAGAGGTGAGCCTTGGAGATGTCTGATGTTAGAGGTTAGGAAGAGGAGAAGGAACCAGCAAAGACACTGAAAAGAAATGACCTTTGAGATAATGAAGAGATTGTGAGGTACCAGTGACCAAGAGAAGAAAGGCAACCAAACAGAGAGAAATTGTCACGTCAGATCCTACTTACAACTGACCTGAGGAGATGGCCGGGAATTGACCCCCTGGATTTACTATGTAGAGGTCACTGCCAACTTGATGAGCAGTTTCAGTAAAGTGATAGGGTGGAAGACAGATTATAGCCAGGTTGAGAGAGAATGAGAGAGAAATCCAAGAGTGAGTATGGGACAAATCTTAAAATTCTGCGATGCAAGGGAGCAAACAAATGCGACATTAGCTAGCAGAAGCAGGTGGTGTACTGAGGGCCTTGAATGCTGGGCTAAATCGTTTTTGGAATTTATGCAATTATATAATACATTAAGAGGTGACATGGGTACTGGAGCCAGACCACCTGGGTTAGCTAATGTGACCTAAGATAAGTCACTTAGGTCTCGTTTTCTACTTTGTGTAATGAAAATAATAGGAATATTTACTTCTTGGCAGCTTACAGAATCAATTCATATAAAGAGCCCAGTGGGCCCAGCAGCATGACTAGTTTTATTAGGAGTATAGCAATCAGTATTATCAGATACAATATAATTTGCTATCTCATTCGGGGATGTTGGCTTCAAAGCCACATTACTTTTCCACCTAGAAATCACTGGCTGTAATATTTTGTCAGGGTATCTGTGATACTGTAAAGGGCAAAACGTAATTCCATAATAAGTTTTCTCTAGTTAAAGGTGAAAGCAATTTTAAATAGAACTTGTCTCATTTAAAGTAACCTGGTCTGGGAGACCGAATTCTCTCTGCATCTCGGACCAGGAAGTCCAAGAGGAAAACAAACTGGTTTGAGATGCAGAGAGAATCCTTTCCCCTTAGGCCAGGTCCCAGAAGAAAACAAATTCTTACCTAGTTTCTTTTCTTACCTGATACCTTGCTTGCCCAAAGGATAATCCTGGGCATCTGCAGTTGGTGTTAGCTGCTCCTGCTGACAGAGGTCCCACTCCACTGTTTTGCTTTTTCTGAGTTTGTGATTTCTCAAATTTTATAGTTAATCTAGCAATAGTAATTTTCCTTCCATTTCACTTGGCCTGACATCTTAGAATCTGGACTTGGCATCCAGCTTCTTTTTCACTTCTAACCTGAAGCATTACATGGTGTAACTTGTCTCTGATACAAAGGGTATTACATAAAACATTAGAATTCCTCTCCCTCCATGTATCTATTTCTTAAACTCCTTAATATTTCTGAGAAGGGTTTCATGAGCTATTTTCACACATAGCTGCGTACGGTAATAAGAAAAACAGATTGGTTGCCAGAAAAGCCACTTCTCTGGTATTTCCAGAGAAAGCCAGTACTCACTGACGTTGTCAAAAGCGAGCTTTTTATCTTGAGATTTCAAGTCTTGATTTCTCAACCAAAGGAACTCTTATAAGCTTCAGAGAAAGCAGTCTACTCTCCACTGTCTTTACTCTTCTTTTGATGTTCACCCCTTGTTGCATGTGAACATCTCAGTTCTTGTGGCATCTCCTATAGCTTTTACAAAATGGCGGCTTTCGTGTGATCTCTACCTTAAGTCCCATTCCCCTTCAGCCAGGGCCAAAGTGAACAAAGAACTTAACCCTGGACTGAAGGGCATAAGGACAGTCGCAGAGAGTGGCCCAGTTCTGAACAGATAAGTTAACGTTTTCTATCTTTCACCCGAGTAGTCTTTCACAAAAAGGAAGTGATTTAATCATTACATGTGTCTTTAAAACTCTCATTTCAATATGAGAACTCTTAGGGCATCTTAACTTTGGTTGCTTGTATCACCCAGTTTCTTTTAGGCAAGAGAAAATTCTGAGAATAGGAAGAATTAACTATTGAGAGATTATGCATCACCTTTTGTCCAAGAACCTGGGAACATATTCTAGGACATGCCTCTTTCATCTTCAAGCTTGTCTTCAGGTTAAAAATGGGGAAGGGATTAATATTCTTTATTCTTAAATTATTAGACATTATTAGATAATGCCTTAAAATATACCATGAGTTCCTTAGAAAATGTTATTATAAGGAATATTTCAAAGGTTCAAAAAAAAAAAAAAAGGTTCTCCATTGGTTCCCTATTTCCTCCTTTTCTTTCCAAACGTATCAGTGCTTGCTATCTGCTACACTGTGCTTTATATGTCAGTGATGTAAAAATCAATCATCTGATGCATGACCACAGAACACCATATTTAGATTTGTGGATACCATTAATATGGGCTGGTGATAGGGAACATATTCTCAGCAAATGGACTCCCTGTTCCATGCGGAGTCTGTTTCTCCTTCTTCCTCAGCCTCTCTCCCTGCTTGTGCTCTCATGTTCTTTCTCTCTTTCAAATGAATAAAATCTTTAAAAAAAAAAAAAAAGACTCTTGGGAGAAGATGATAGTGTTTTGCATTGTACCCCAGGATGGGAAGTACTGGTTTGGAATGAAGGGATTGGGGCAAGAGAGAAAGGATTATGAGTGTGGTAGGGAGAGACAATGAGGATATGTTGAACTTGAGATGTATGAAAAGCTTAAAGAGAAATGAGGCCTCTTTTAAGAAATATTTCCCTGAGAGATATATATTTAAAACATATTTGCTTGGGGGTGATGGTTAAAGCCATTGGAGCAGAAGGAATCATCCCGCGGACATGTAGGGCCATGAGAGGACTAAGAACAACTTTGAAGTATCCCACCACTTCAGGGATGCAAAATAGAAGAGATGACTTAGAAGGGATGGTTCAATCCAGAAGAGTAAAAATTAGAGGTCAGGGAAGACAACAGACTTCACAAGAAATGGTCAGTTATGTCAAATAATTGAGAGAAGTGAACCAGACAAAGACCAAGTAGAAACCATTAAAGCTGAAGTTTACACGTGCAGGGCTGGCTGACCTTCTAGAAAGCAAGTTGTGTTGGAATGATGGGAAGACAGAAGCCCATTGCAATAGGCCAAGATGTACCAAAAGCTATGAATTTAGTTGGGATTGTTGGGGAAGGGTCAAAACAATAAGGTTTATTGCGGTTTTCTTTTCTTTTTTTTCTTTTCCTTTCATATTTTGTCTGGGCGGAGTGGAGGGGAGGGCCTTGATCATAAAATAGTTTTCACATGTAATTCCTGATACTTCATATTATCCATATTTCTTTCTGTAGTTAATTCAAGAACATCTTGCCTCCTATTATCTAAAATAATACTCAAAATAATTGAGTAACTTTTGAAGAAAACTGACCATGATAAATGTGAAAAAATCCCTAAGAACGTTGTTTGTCCTTAAGAGATGCCATTAATTTTGTTTTTGTGATTTTTAAATGTAAGGCTCTTTCCTAAATTGAAAGGCAATGATTGTTTTAACATTATTTTTTTCATATAGTTGATATGTAGTGTTACATTTGTTGCATGTGTACAACATAGGGATTCCATATCTCTACACCTTATATTATGCTTACCATAGCTGTCACTAACATCTGTTACCACTGAATGCTGTTATATCACTGACTGTATTCTCTATGCTCTACTTTTATTCCCATGAGTTATTCGTTTCAGCAGTGGAAGCCTGGGTCTCCCACTCACCCTCCCCCGTTGTGTCCCTCTCCCCCCTACCCCCCCCCCCCCTTGCCAGCAGCCAGCAGTTTGTTCACTGTATCTATAGGTCTGATTCTTTAAAGCAGATGCTTTTAAAATAAGCTTGTTTGGAAGCTGGTGTCCAAGAGGCTGATCATTTGATATACTGAGTTTGTCCCATGTTAGCAGCTCTTTGAAAATACCCTTGGTTGGAAGAGATCATTCTCTCTCTCACTGCTTTTCTGTGTTGCTGCATGTAGTAAGAGTAGTTGCTCTGCCCACTATAATCTGTATAGCAAAACCTGGGAAATATATGTTAGATAAATTGGAAAACATGATGCTATCTGAAACAAGATGAAGACAAGTGTTATAGGCTTCATTTCCAAATCTTAATTTTTGAGAAACAGAATGTGTTGAGTGATATATAATTCTGTTCAAGTTTTTACTCACCCTCTAAAATGATTTTTACAAAGTACTACATATTTTTACATAGGAAACTAAAATTTTTATCATAAGCTTAAATAACTGTGAAGGAATTCTAATACTTTATCATGTTTCAGGTAAAATTTAATGCCATAGTGATTTGATACAGTTATCTGTTTTTTAAAAAAATACATAAAAGCTCTTCGTTAATACCAAGAAATTCTGCATCATTGCTTTTTTCCTATTTCCATTGTACTTCCTCCTTAGAAATTTACCTTAATGTAATATATTCAGTGGCATAGATTAATTACATTTCTCTGCAGCACAGTAAGTATATTTTGAAGTAAAAGTTGATCAAATAACAAATTATTACAAATTAATAGTTAATAAATACAAAATTTCAATTTTATTGAAAATGGGGTTCTTAGTGAGAGAAAGTTCTTAGTTTTTTCTTAACTGTCAATAGGTAGATATAACTTACTCTTAATAAATTTAACTCAATTCTATTTTTCAATTTTATTTATGTGTATATATAGATAAATATGTAGGCATTGAGAAAATTAACATACATATGTAAATCAGAATTTTAAAACTTAGTTATAGCAGTGATACAGTTTTTAAAACTCCTTTAAAGTTCATTATATGCTAAAAAATCACTGTAATCTTTACCAAAATTATTTGTGATCTACCAGCTAATTGGTCCTTCTTCATAATTGTTGAAAGCAAACGGTTTGGAACAATTTGACTCATATACAGATTTGTTAGCTCAGTTGTTACAGTAATTCATTTTGTCAATTTCTGAGAAGTATGCTGGAAAATGATTACTGAGAAAAGAGTATAAAAATATTTGAGGTTCTTGTATATATTGTCAAACAGATTTTTAGGAAAGTTGTACTTATTTATATACTTCTATCAATGGCAGTCAATTGATAATCTCAATGTCTTCTCCCTACCACTATTTTCTTTAACTTTCATTAATTTCATGGTTGAAGAAGTTGTATTTCACTGCTTTAATTTGCCTTTTGTGGGTAATTATATCTAATTATGTGTCATATATTGTGAATTCGCAAAATCAGGAAAGGTAGCTCTATATATTCTTTGTTCCTCTATTATAGAAATAGGTATGTGGATCTATAATATTTAACCTATTTACATAGGATACTTAAATTTATCACATTTTTGTATTAAATGAAAATAAGTGTGTAGTAAATATTTAATATAAATATTATAGAAGGGCACCTGACCCATAGTAAGTAATACAAATGTCATTGGCATCAGCGTTATCATTATCACCAGTGGGAAATATTTTCCTTAGTTTGGGTTTGAATAATTTGATTTTTTTTTAAAACAAGAAATCTTCCTGTTTTTTTCATATTGTTTATCTAGGTGTTCTTGAGTTCTTTTGAACTGAGAGGCCATTATTTAATAAAGACAGCTTCCTTAGAAATATAGATTGTCCATCCTTGGGAAGATAGTGTTTAGAATAATGATGATCCTCTCCATCTCCTTTAACTTGTTGATTTGAGTGTAGGAATTGCTAAAGAGGATTTCCTTTTTTAGGAATTCCTTTTCAGCTATTTTGCATTCAACTTGAGGTTTCCTGATTATCTGTCATTTTCTATAAAGTTACATAATATTTAAAACTGGGACATCCTATATCAAAAATACATACAAATAAACTCATAGGCATAGGAGTGATTCTCAAATTTTAATCACCAGTGTGGCATGGGCACTGACACAGCCGAATGGATATGGTATTTCACTGCAGACCTGATTTTGCACTGGACTGGTGACATCACCTGAAAATTAGGCCAAATGTGGGTTAAGAAGCACTTGAGTATTTGGAGAGTAGTATATATATTTGAGATGTAAATGTGGTTTCTCAAACTTATAAAAAACAACATGTATTTAAATGTGGGGTATATCTGAATGCAATTTTTATGGAACTGTCCTTCATTTGATTAGGGAATTATGGAGGTAATAAGAAAGAATAAGGAAAATGAACTTTTCTAGGTAGAGAAATACAATGACTAAGATTCCAGAGATATGTGGTTAGTAAATTAAAAAATAATAAAACAAACCTCTCAGCCTCAGGACAACATACGATCATTCCAGATTGAGGATCCTTTGGCATCTGACCTCAAACCGTTAGAAGAACTTGCATATCTCTGAATGGGTGCAAAGGTAGTAGATGACCTCCAAGGATGGTAAGTACAAAGACAAAGATTTAGGAGAAACATTAACTCACATTTAAAAAGTAAAATATATTGCTTTGGGTCTGAACCTACAGTAGAAACTTGGCAGACACTCTGAAGATTGTTCCATGAAGACAAAGACCCAGGGATCTTTTTGTGGCCAAAAAGCAAAATGAGCAAAAGGTAGCCTTATCAAATACAGAAAAAAAACCCCAAACCCAGCAGAGACTATACTCCACGGAGCTTTGGTAAATCCGCTCTTATGCGAAGTCCAGGTACAGTAAGTGTGACCATTTCTGTGAATGCACTGTGTAAATTTATTTGTACACATTATCTAGTGAACATCAGCTATGTTGATGGCAGTGGGGAAGATGCTGTTTTAATGAAAGCAGAGCAAGTCTGCACTTGGGTTTGTAGTGGCAGCATCCCCTGTGGAAGAGATCATGATTGTCCAGCTCGAGAATGTGAAGACCAAGAGGTGAAAACCTTACAAATCATTATGTTGTATGAGTTGTGGATTGGTGAACGTGCGGCGAGCATTAAGCTAAGTGTTAAAGTAGATAATGCATCCAGGAATGAGACTGTCAGCACGTTAGAACACAGGCTTCTTTTGCTCATCTGGTATCTGCAGTGTTTAATGCAGTAATTGGCAAATGGTAGGTGATGAGTGAATGTTGGGGGCTCATAAACACCTCGAGTTTATGCACATGTAAGTAGGATACTGAAAAGGCTTCAAAGAAGACAGGCAGGTTTAGCCACAACCAAGGCATAATTAGCTTAAAGAAGCTGGTATCTTTGTCGTGTTTAAAGTTGTCATCACGGAAGAGGTCCGTGTCACCCCATTAGGCATTTGGCAGGTTTCTGGGTCAGGTGATGGGAGGCATTGTCCTCACATAGCCATTTTTCTATTTAATTCATTTATTATTTTCGTACGTAGATACAGACAACATACTCAAATGTCAATAGGATACAGAGTGCTCCTGCAGGAAATAAGGATGTGATTAGCATTTGTTGGGTACTTCCTTCATACCAGGCCATGTGTCAGGTGTTTTATAAACATTGCTGTTTAATTTTCACAGTCCCTCTAAGAGGGTGATATTTTTGTCCCCAGTTTTGTCAGTGAGGAGCTTTCTCCAGCAAGTTCAGTGAAGCAGCTGCATTGGGATTGAAACTGATGACAGAGTGCATACCACTCAACATAGGGCACAATGTTTACAAACCAATCTGGGAGGTAAAACCACAGTGTTTAAGTCCTATGTCACTTCAGAGGAGAGAGAAGAGACATCCTCATGAGATGGTGCCTGGCAGGCCAAGACGGTCATGCTTAGTACCTTCAAGGGCTTGTAGCTCTGGAGATAAGAGATCGTTCACAGCCAGTGAGCATTCTGTGACTCTATTTATGAGATATTATGTCAGCTGGGACTAATTCAACAATATATCACTGGTGATCTTTTTAAGGCAGTAATGCTATGATTTCCAAATGCCTGGCTGGGATTTAAAAGACTCAAACTTCCCTAATACCAGGCTTCCATGAGACATATGTCAATATCCACATGTGTTTTCTGGTAAGGAACTAACATATACCAGAGAAGCCCCACTCTGAACATCCCCAAGTGGACATCATCTTGTAACCTTTACTAAGATCCATGTCCTTTCAGCTTCCCATACTAAAATCTAATTTAAGATCTGGGAGTCTGAGCATGTATTCTGACCAGTTCCCAAATCAAGTTCTTGAGGCCTGTGTCTGATTTCTTTTTCCAACAGGTAGATCTTAGAAAAAGGGCATTCCATTCTGAGGAAATCATGAGGAAGCCCAGAAAAAGGAATAGCAAGTGGTGTGTTGTGGCCATGGGTAGGGAACAAGAGAGAGAGAGAAGGAAAAGGTAAGTTGGATCCCTATTGAATCTCCAGTTTCCCTTCCCTGAGGCATGTTTGTGGTGTGAGACTTGCCATGTCTAATTGGACCAAGAGTGGACACGATTTGAGATGGACAGTTTTGTTTTGTTTTGCTTTTTCCTGGGACTTTAGAATTTAGAGCAAGCATCCTCTTGTTAGTCTCCACACCTAACACCTAAGGTTGTATTTGGGACACTTAGGGTTTCCTTATCCCATCATGGGGACTGAGCAGAGAAAGGGGAGGTTTTTCAAAATCAGGGTGGGTAATGGGGAGGTAAAATCTTTTTCGTATGAGGGTGGCAAGTAATGAATCTTGTCTAGTCTGCCAAAGACATCTAATCCTTCTTAGTTCTGAAAATTGCTAAATTCATCTTATGTCAGCCATTCTAAGTGCCTCCTTTAATGTACTTTGCTGAAATGAAACAAAAGTACTTCTTTTCCATAGGATTAAATGCACTCAGCCCAGCCTGAGTTTATGGGGCATCAAAAAGAAAGAATGTCAGGTAAGTGATTCTTCAGTTCCCCTCCATTCCGACAAGGCTTGGTCATGTAGACATGTTTCTTTTCCTATCCTTGATTTACGCTTACCCTTTGCTTTTGGAGAATTAGATTATCTTTTATTTTATTTTATTTATTTTTTGAGGGGGTCTAATCATGTGCGACTTAAAAGCTGTGGCAGTCCAAATCTGTTGGAAAGCTCTGAAACCTGGGCTCTCTGGGCCTTGATAATATCTAATGAGATTATCTGCAGAATTTCATTTGTTGACAATGGCGGTCTTGTTATTTTTAAGTGGTTCTTTTTCATACTCCAACAATGCCCTCTGGAGAAGGCTGCAGACAGCTTCTTCCCATGTTTCATTTAAGGAGAGTGAATGTGCCTATGTTTTCACAGAGAGGACAGCTGCAGCCCCAAGAGTATGGCCAGTGTTCCCTTTTATCCTCCTCCTCGTGTGCTGTCAGATTCCTGGTGACAGGGAGCCAGACACTCTAGGAGATGAGCTGCTCTCAGCACATCAATACTGTCATTCTCCCCTTGGCTCCCGCCTTCATCTACCCTTGCCCGCTCTCAGTCTGCTCTTTGCTAACGCACGTTGACTACAACACAATTCCTCCATCCTTGCTTGAGTCACAGGCGAGTATGTTCTGTCTTTGATAAACATGACTTGGTATTGACCCTAACATTCCCTGAGCTGCTTCCTTGATGGCCTTTTTTCTGCCTCCCTTACCTTTCAGGGTGCTCTTTGCAATTCTTTGAAAGGTATAAAACATAAACATATAAGAAAAAAAAAGGACAGGGGGTTCCTGGATGGCTCCATGGGTTAAAGCCTCTGCCATTGGCTCAGGTCATGATCTCAGGGTCCTGGGATCGAGCCCTGTTTCAGGCTCTCTGCTCAGCAGGGAGCCTGCCCCCCCCCCCCCCCGGCCTACCTCTCTGCCTACTTGTGATCACTGTCTGTCAAACTAAAAAAAAAAAGAGCAAAAATAACATTAGTAATAACAGAGGCCTTTGGTTATTTATTCTAGTTCATCTACCATGTTAGCCCTTGATAAGCATTTTCTCCTTAAATTCTGAAACCATGGTGAGGTATTTCTATAATTATCTCAATTTTCAGAAAGAGTCACCGAGACTCAAGAGTTCACGTGACTTTCCCACTGGTAAACCTAGTAAGTGACAGAGACAGGACCTGAAGCCATGTGTCCTGCCCACATCAATGCTTCCACACACAGTACTGTGATAGCTCACTGCTTGGGGACATGAAGAAAAACACTTTGGAGGACGATCTACGTTGTTCATTTTCATAGTATTTGGTCTTCGGCAGCCAAGAGTCCCAGTGGCGATTTTGTTTCTCGTTTCGCTGTCACCGAAATCCAGGAGCCAACATTCTCTCTGGGCTCGTAATCATGTCTTATCTCCATTAGCAAGAGGTATTGGACAGATGTATCTTTTGGACCTCATAAGATGGTGCAGAGGCTAGCTACTATCTCACCGTGCTTGTGTCAATATTTTATTGTTTTTTAAATATGTTGTGTTAGATATAATCAGTATCTTTCCTTCCTTTGAAGCAGTCTCTGTAATTTTGTGAGGGGAACAGGCAGCTGAAGTCTGACTCAGTGTTACAACGCAGGAGCCAGTACGGTCTGCACGGTCAGCTCACTGCTTTAGATGTGTGCTCAGTGGATCATTGTAAGACGCAGGAGAGGCTGGTCATAATACGATCTTCATTTTCAGAGAAGAGATTACAGCTTAGTATAATAGCAAACCTCTGTCACCTGTTATTGTACGTTCTCCCAACTGGTCTTTTCCCACGTCTTCACACTCTCACTTTCTTTTTCCACATTATTACAAGAGTGATAGGCTTTAAAATGTAAATCTGGGGTGCCTGGGTGGCTCAGTGGGTTAGGCCGCTGCCTTTGGCTCAGGTCATGATCTCAGGGTCCTGGGATCGAGTCCCGAGTCCCGCGATCGAGTCCCGAGTCCCGCATCGGGTTCTCTGCTTGGCAGGGAGCCTGCTTCCTCCTCTCTCTCTCTCTGCCTGCCTCTCTGCCTACTTGTGATCTCTCTCTGTCAAATAAATAAATAAAATCGTTAAAATAAATAAATAAATAAATAAATAAATAAATAAATAAAATGTAAATCTGATCAGGCCACTTCCTTGTGTAAGTCCCCTGAGGGGTCTCCAGTTTCTCTTGGAACCAGGTCCAGAAACCTGAATGTGGTTTAGGAGAGTTGTTATGTCTTACCCCTGACTAAGTTCTCAGCCTTGTGTGTTACCTCTTAACTCAAAACTTCTCTAGCCCTCTTCTGCTGGGTTGCCTTCCCATCTCTAGTATACGCCTATTCTTTTTTTTTTTTTTAAGCTTTTATTTATTTGACAGACAGTAAGAGAGGGAACACAAGCAGGGGGAGCGGCAGAGGGAGCGGAAGAGGCAAGGAGCCAATGGGGCTCGATCCCAGGACCCTGGATCATGACCTGAGTAGAAGGCAGACACTTAATGACTGAGCCATGCAGGCATCCCTAGTATATGCCTATTCAAGTAGAGATCATATTGTCTGGCTTTCAAGTTATCTGAAAACAAGCCTGAGCTTTTGTTTGGCTATCCCTTATTGTGCCTGATATACTGGAAATACAGCAGTTTTATCATGTCTCTTCAGCGGTTGGCTGATAATGCTCTGCTTCACATACCAACCCAGGAAAGCATCTTCCTCATGTGCTTGAAGGTTGAAGTATGACCTCTCAAAGATGTCCAATCCCAATCCTCAGGATTTATGAATGTTCCTTTATATAGCAAAAAAGACTTTGCAGAAGTGATTAAATTAAGGATCTTGAGATGGGGAGATTATCCTGGATAATCTGGGTTGCCCTTAGGTATCACAGGAGTCTTGATGAAAGGAGGCAGGAGATGGAAGCAAGTGGCAGATGTGAAAACAGAAGCAAGAGGTTGGAGTGATAAGGAAGGGACTAGGAGCCAAAGATTATAGGCAACATCAAGAAGCCAGAAAAAAGGCATGGAACCAGCTTCTCCCTGAACCCTCCAGAAGAACACATCTGTGCTGACAACTTGATTTTAGACTTCTGACTAAGAGAATAAATGTGTGTTGTCTTCTGCGACTAAGTTTATGGTAATTTGTTAAGGTAGCAGTAAGAAACTAACACAGTACACACTCAACTTTCAAGAGTCTTCATAACCAAGAAATCGAAGTCATTCATTCAACAAATACCTATGGAGTACTGGGCACCCTACTTTGGACATTGCCCTTAATGGTCTTTATATTCTAACAGAGGGAGATAGAAAATAAATAATAAATAGCATGTTGGAATTATAAGTGCTTAGTATTTAGAGAGAGGAAAAAAGGAATGGGAGAATTATAATTTTAAATGAGGTGGTCAATATGAGAGTCAGTGAAAAAATGAGTAATGTGAAAGAGTTAGACATATGGATATATGAAAGGGCATTCTCCAGGCAGATAGACAAACCAGTATAAAGACCATGAAAAGGGATGTACGTGGCATGTTTGTGGAATGGCAAGAAGCCAGTGCAGCTGAGGCAAAATAGGCCAGAGCAGAGTAGTAGGATAATGAGGTCAGAGACATAGTAGTGGAGCCAATTTTATAAGGTATTTCTTTGGATAAAGAGGGTTAGTCTTGAAGGGTTTTGAGCAAAGGCATAAGATGTACTAAAGGGGCGCTTGGGTGGCTAGTTGGTTGGGTGACTGGCTCTTGATTTCACCTTAGGATCTCAGCTCAGGTCTTGATCTCAGTGTTGTGAGTTCAAGTCCCACATTAAGCTCCACACCAGATATGGAGGCTACTTTTTAAAAATGCACTGAAGCAGGTTTTTGAAAGAATCACTCTGTCGCTGTTTTGAAAATAAATCCAGAGTTAGGGTGGGGATAGGGATAACAAGGATGAAAGTAGAGACACAAGTGAGAAGGCTGTTGTAACAACCCAGGCAAGAGATATTGTTGGCTCAAATCAAAGTGGTACCTGTGGGATTGGTGAGCAGTGGTAAGATTCTGGATATGCTTTAAAAGGTGGGGCCAGTAAGATTTCCTGCCGAATGGATATGGAAGTGCAACTCCAATATGTTTTGTGTAATCGGAGGGGGAATGGAATAGTCTTTAGCAAAGATGGGGAAAACTGAGTAAGTAGGACTGAAGGCAAAGATCAGGGACATGTTAAGTTTGAGTCCTGTTAGACATCCAAGTGGGGGTCATGAGTGGCAGTTGGATAATAAAGTCTGTCCATCAAGAGAGATCTGGACTGGAGCTGACAGCACGTGGATGCCATTTAAATGATCAAGCAAATGGAAAGCATAGAGGGTGGAAGCAGACTGGGGACATGCAGAGGCTCCCCCATGCAGATTAAAATACAAAAGTGACAGGTGATTGGGAACTCTAGGTTAGAAATGATTGGAACATGTGTAGGAAAATATAATATAGTTTATCTCAGAAAATTAGTTGTCTAGGGGCTCCTGGGTGGTGCAGCCACTTAAGCATCTGACTCAGGTTTTTCTCAGGTTGTGATCTCAGGGTCATGAGATCAAACCCCAGGCTCTGCACTCAGCATAGAGTCTGCTTCAGATTCCCTCCCTCTCCCTATGCCCCTCTCCCCTTTAAAATAAAATAAATAAATCTTAAAAAAAAAAGAAAGAAAATTAGTTACCTATTTTTACATAGAGGAAGATATTAATTTTCTGTAAAAACCCTACATTTTTACATCAAATTTTTTGTTTCTTTTTCTTTAATTAACTCTAACAAAATGCAATATAATGAGTCCACTTAAGTGTCAGCATTTGCATTTATTTTTCTTAAACTTACCACAGTAGTATCATTTTCCAGAGCCCCATAAATCTCCACAGATTATCTTTGAAGATATCTCCTTCTTAAGAAATGAAAAATCAGGGGCACCTGCCTGGGTCAGTCAGTAGAGCATGTGGCTCATGATCTTGGTTTGAACTCATTGGGTGTAGAGCTTACTTAAAAAAAAAAAAAAAAAAAAAAAAAAAGTGAAAAATCAGTATGGTGACTAGAAACAAGAATAAATTTGCTGTTTGGGAAATGGGTTTCCCAAGAGTATGTGTTGTTGTCTGCTCCCTCATCTGACAGGTTTTTCTACTCTGCTCTTTTGCTGGAATTGAATGATAACATTTATCAGATGTTTGCCCCTTCATATTTTTTGAAATACTTTCATGTATGATTTCATTTATTCCTCACAATAGTCTTAGGAATGTTATACTCATTTATAGACAAGGAAAATTAGGCTTAAAGAGGCAAAGTAATTTATTCACAGTCACTAGTAAATTTTGGATTTGACAAAAACTTAGAACCACCAGCTCTTTTCCTACTTCATTAAGATACATGAGAATCCTTAAATTATTAAGTTTTTTTTAAAAAAAATCAGTTCATGTTAAGAGAGAAGGTAAAAGACATTTTCTGGTCTACTATCTGTTAAAAAGTAGTCTAAGATTATATAAAATCTAAAGAAAATTAAGGTATTATAAATTTCTCCTTAGAAATTACACTTTCTTAGTTTTTATGTTCTTTTCTCTTGCAAAGATGACTTAACCTATAGGGCATAACTGTTCCTTGATTATTCCAAAGCTGCCTTTAGATTGGTCATAATCAGAAAACATCATATAATGGCCATTGAAGACCAGCTCTGTGCCCTGGCTCCCTAAAATGGAGCTTGATAATCATCCTCATTATCCCATTTTGTCTGAAATTTCCTGTCACTCTTCTCTTATGTTTCCTAAAGTCTGTACCATGTGACTGTGAATTAAAAAGCAGTATTTCAGGTATTTTTGGATAGATTTTATGAGTACTGTGAGAAGGAGAAGTAATAGTATTAGAAGTGGGTGATACCACTGTTGTTATAAACAAGTTGGCATGGGGGTAGGTTTCTAACTTAATTATTTGCTGCCATTGAGAGGTTTGGCTTTATGAAAATGAAGAGTAAGACTGCCTTAGAGTACTGAAAGAAAGGGGAGGCTTTGGGGAGCAAAATGGACAGGATAAATAAAGCTAGGCCTGGTGGCTGGGAACTCAATATGTAGAAGACATCAGAGGGAGGTGGGGATCTGGAAATGATGCTTGTCAATAAGATACATATGTAATTGGAGAGGAAATACCATACCCCACATGACACATCTAGATATATTTAGTTAGATGCTTCCATGTGAATGAAACAAGATGTCAGAGTTTGGTGACAGGGTGACTCAGGAGTAACCATTAAAGAGAATAATTTGGTAGAAGTGAGCTAGTTGGTGGGGGGAGCATTTGGAAACTCAGAGTTAACATTGTTATATGATTCCTATTCTAACTCCCACTCCCCAAATAGATAGTTCTATACAGAGTATATATGTTTTCTGAGAATACTATCGCTTTAGCATAATCAATATGCCTAACCTAAATAAAGTAGGATATTCCTGAGAGCAGTAAATGGACACTTTATGACTCTCTGAGTCACCAAGGAGCCTATACCTGTATTATTGTTTTCTTAGGTTTATCTGTGACTGAAAATAATAGAAAACTGATATTTACTTAGATTAAGCTGGAAAGTAGTGAAAGAACATAATACTAGGCAATTAAAAATCCTCTTAAAAGTTTATTCTGAAAAAAAAAAGTTTATTCTGTTATAAAGAACAGGAAACCAAAATTTTAAGAAACTTTAAATCTTATATTTGGGAGAACACTGACTTAGGAATTAGAAGACTGCTCATTAGTTCCATGATATTGAGCAAGTCATCAGATCTTATTTTTTTCATCTGTGACATGAGGATAATTGGCCCATGCCAATGAGTCCACCTACTCAACAGACATTTCCTGGGCAACCACCATGTGCCAGGCCCTGTGCTAGCCTTCGTGGGTACAAAGTGGTTTCTGCCCACAAGGACTGCTAGCCTTCGTGGGTACAAAGTGGTTTCTGCCCACAAGGACTTCAGGGCCGACTGAATGATAGGGTTGTTGTAAAAAGTAAACAGGTTTATGACATGCATATAACAGCACTGCACATGGTAAGGCACTATATGAATATAAGAGAGTATTATTTGTGTCAGTGAACATTCATTAAACACCAAATGTGATAGACTCCGTACAGAACACAGTATTCAACTGTTGTATAAGATCTGTTGTCTTAACTCTGCTTCTAATTTTTCTTTCTATTACGTGTTTGTGTTTCTAAGTTTCTAACTTCCTTGAAAACAAAGACATTCTAAGAAGCAATTAGAATTTCACACCCACACCATGCCCTTTTATTTATTAGCTTTCTTTCTTTTTCTATTATTTGAAAATACTGAAGCTGAAGGAGAGAAACTGCCAAGAGGAAGTGCCAGGCAAGTGTTACAGCTGTCACATACAGAATGGCAGAAATTCACAAGCAAAATGCAACTGTGGGTATATTATGAAGGTAGAACAAACAGCATTTTCTGATGGGTTGAATATGAAGCATGATAGAAATAAAAGATTTAAGAATGCTTCCAAAAATTATGGCTTGGGAATCTGGGGATGATACATTTGCCATCATTTAACACAGGGAAGACTTCAGGGAGAGAAAGTAGGGGAATAAAGTGGTAGAAATCATGTTTGAGTTTGGAATATGTTATTTTCGAGACTTCTGTTATCTTCCAAGAGGAGATGTTAGGCAGTTAAGACATGTGAATCTGAAATTCAGGAGCGAGGTCTGGCCTGAAGGTGTAAATTTGAGTCATCAGCATCTTTATAGCCAGGAGACTGAGTGTGATCACCAAAGGAACTGAGTATGGTTGAAAAGAGATGAGCGCCAAAAATAGACCCAGAACACTTCAGCTTTTAAGAAGTCAAGGAAAAATGAAACAGATGGAAGAAATTCAGGGAGAGGCACCCTAAAGCCATATGAAAAAGTGTAACAACTATGTTACCCTATCAGATGTAACCTATCAAATGTTAACAGGAGAACTGACAGTTAATCATTGAACTTATCAACATGGAGATCGTTGGTGATCTTGACAAGAAGAGATTTAATAGCAGGCAGGGAGGAAAGCTGGGTTGAAGATGGTTTAAGAGAGATGAAGAGGAGAAGAATTAGAGGAGATATGTGAAAATACGTTCAGAGAATTTTGCTTGTAAAGAAGATAAGAGTCATGGGAAAGAGAAGTGGGCCAAGAGAAAGTATTTTTTTTTTCTTTTGTTTTTTAAACATGGGAGAAATAACAGGAAGGAAATGACCCAGTAACAGAGAAATTGATGGTACAGGTAGGGGGAGAATTGTTGGAGACATATTTTCCAGCAATGAACTGAGAAGTTTTAAAGCAAGCAAATGAAGAGGTCATAAGACCAAGGCAACTTTACTACCTTGGTAGCCTATGTAAGCAAGCCAAAACCTAAACCAGAGTCACTTCCTATAAATGCCTCAGGGTGAATAACAACCACTCACAAGCAGCTAACCAGGCTTTCCCAAATAATGTTGTAGTTTAAACTATAGCCAATCAAATAATCTCCTTGCTTTGATTGTGTTCTCTATAAAATCTTTGCCCCTGGCTCTCCTCAAGAGTGCTTTTCCATTGCCAGTATGATGCTGCTCAGCTAGAATCAATGTTTGCTCAAAAATTCCCAAAATTTTTAATGTGCTTTGGTTTATCTTCTAACAGAAAGAATGGGATATAGTTCACAAAATGGCTAGATGGGAAGGAATCGGATGTAGTTGGAGAGGGACTGGCTGTGGAGAAGTTCATGGATGGAGGAACAAGTATTCCTTGGGAATACTAGGAGGGAAGTTAATGGATGTGAGTGCAGATGCCGGCCAGTGGGAAGGTGGTGGTGGTAGAAATCTGGGAAGTTCTTTTCTGGATGATAGGTTCTTTCCTAGAACCTAGGAAAGGTTCTAGTGAAGCAGTGGGAACCCAGGTCATCAGTTGAAAGTGAGGAGAGAGAGGAAGTGTTGGAAGTTTAGGCAGTGTGAGTGTGTAGTTGTGAAATAGTCAACAGCAGAGCAGGAAAGTGAATGGACGAAAGAGGTACTGTGGGATCGCAAGGTCCCTAAGGAGTCCTTTTCTGTTTGGATGACCCACTGTCCCAGTTTGCCCAGGTCTCAGGGGATTCCTGGGACCTAGACTGTCAGTGCTAAAACTGGGATCATCCTGAGCAAACCATGATGGTTATTCATGTTAATGTTTCGTCATGAATTGAGAGACATTGATGGGGTTATTTTTTGGCAGTCAAGAACAGCTGCATGAGTGCAGGATTAAATTAGGAAGTGAAAGAAGGTCAAGATTTCATCATAATTATAGTTTTGCCAAAGAATACAACAAACACTATGAAGCACCAGTGCCACTTGGAGGCATATACCCCAAAGAATCAAAAACAGAGTCGTGAAGAGAGATCTGTGCTCCCATGTTCACTGTGGCATTGATGACAAGAGCCAAAAGGTGGAAGCAACCAACGTGTCCGTGAACAGATGAATGGATGAACAAAATACGGTACACATATGAAAGGCAATATTATTCAGCCTTAAAAACAAAGGAGATTCCGACACATGACACAACATGGATGAGCCTGAAGGCACTGTGGTAAGACAGCCACAAAAATACCAGCACTCACTGGCTCCTTCCCCCTGTATGAGGTGGAATCTGAAAGTGTTAAGAGCCCTAGAATAGTCAAATGTATTGAGACAAAGGAGAATGGTGATTGCCAGGGAATGGGGAGAGGGAGAAATGGGAAGTTACTCTTTAAGAGGTACAGATACTAGGTTGTTTGGACCAGAGGGCCAGCAAGCTGTGGTATGAAGGACGACGGATTTTTGAGAAAGCAGGGAGAAGGAACAAAGACAGGAACGGGTACCCCTTTGTTCAGGGGCTATTGTTTTTGTGAGTTGCTGCCCCCATTCACACAGTTTTTTCCTTCTCCCTTCTTGTAGAAATGGTTTCTGCTGGGAGGATGACAAAATGGCTGCTTCTCAATACTGCTATCTGGAAGGAGAGGGGATTAGATTTGCCAACTGAACAGCCCTATTCAAAGGGATTTGTAGAAATGAAGTCCTAGATATAGGGAAGTAGATGGTTAATAGGAGGGGGAATCTGTCGCCTTCCATGGAAGTATGTGTCTGAATGGGTAATTTCTAGATTTTTCTTCTTTGCCTTCCATTACCATTATCCCCTCTGTGAGACTGCTTTAGTTCCTCTGCCATTCCAGGGGCACTCAAGTGAATCTTCTATAAATGGTGCCCTTTGCAATTGTGTCAGGTGGGATGCCTCCCTGTGGGCCCTTGGGCAGGGAGAGAAGTGTGAAGAGCCCGACGTGCCTGAGGTGAATTGAATTGGGGATCAATAAGAATATAACAGACTTAAAAATGAAACTTTTTTTTCTAAATACTGTCAAGGCCAAGCCTCAGTATAGTATCTGTGTAGACTTCAGGAACCAGATCTTGTGCCATACTCTTAAATGAATTAATTTCAAATATAAACACCCAGCTCTACTCTGCACCTTTTGTGGCATGCTTGGGGAACAGAATCTGGTCATGTATTTCTGCTTTTGGACAAAAATCCATTGTTTGCTTCATATTTTATGCCTAGATTTTAATTTTTCAGATGATTTTTTTAGCTAAGATTGAAGTGACCTGAAATATGAAGCATACATGCACCCCCACATTTATTGCATCATTACTTACAATAGCTAGCCTAGATATGGGAGTAACATAAGTGTATATTGGTGGATGAATGGATAAAGAGATGGTACAGCATATACCATGGAATATTACTCAGCCATAAAAAAAGGATGGAATCTTGTTATCTGTGACAACATAAATGGACCTGGAGGGTACTTTGCTAAGTGAAATTAAGTGATACATAGAAAGACAAATACTTTATTATTTCACTTAAATATGAAAATTAAAAAAAAAGAAAAAAGAAAACAGAGACAGACTCATAGATACCAGCAACTAACTACTGTTTGCCCAAGTAGAGAGGGGTTGGGACACAGACAAAATGGGTAAAGGAGATGAAGAGTTACAAACTTCATAAAATAAATAAGTCGTAAGGATGTAATATACAGCATGTAATATACACCATGTTTCCCATTGTCAACAACAATGCAATAACTATGCATGGTGACAGATGGTAACTAGACTTATTGTGGGAATCATTTTGTAATGTATAAAAATATCAAATCATGGTGATGTACACCTGAAGCTAACAAAAAAGTTACCTATAACTATAGGAATAATCAGAGTATATTTTTATTTGGGCCAAGAAGATAAAGGCCACTAGGGGTATCAGACCAAAGACATAATCGTAGTTTTTTTTTTTTCCCAGAACCTCTAACTGTAATGTCTTACTTATCTCTAGACTGTTAGACTAGAGTTTTACCATGTATTTCTTTTATTTATAGTCATCATGGTAAGTCAATTTGTCACTGTTCTGGTCATGCAGTGGAAAATGACATAATGAGCACTGATTTTCTGTGAGCTAGGGCAGAGATGGATTACAGTGTCAAGATCAGGTTACTTTGATTGTGATACTGTCCAATGCAATTCAGAAATTCTTGACTGACCTTCACATTATGAACAGATTTCTGCTGTTTCTCGGCATGATTTCCCAGGACTTTCACTAACTTGGCAATTTGCAATATTGATCAAGTCAGAGTTCTATTCAAGTATCTGCTATAAAATATCAAGTTGTGAATTTTTTAAAGGTCAGAGTACAGGTTTTACCTAAGTACATTTCATGTAGAAATTAAAGTGATTCTTTTTACCCACCGTAGATGTGTCTAAGATGGCAGAGATGTGAGGAAACTTGGAGTGAGGGAGGTAGGAGTCTCTAGAAGGCTAGCATTCAATGGGTGTAGGCCAGTTATCACCATTTGCTGAGGGCAGTCGATGGAAGCAAGGGTGTTGTTAGGAAGATGGGTACATGGGACAGAAATGCCAGGGGTGAAGCTACTCTTCTTTCTATAATACACTGAGAGCCCCTCCAAGGGACTGTATCAGCCAGAGTCCAACAGGAAACAGAAAACAAATTGAATAGAGAAAATTCAACATAAAGAATTAACAGGGGATTTCAGTAATGGGGGATTGGCAAACCCGAGCCAAGAGAATGCTAAGAAATACAAGAATAGCAGATGGTAGCAGTAGCATCACCCCTCGCATTGAGGTGGAGCACCCCAGCGGAATGCCATGTTTCCCAGGATAGAGATGCAGACATTCCTGGAGAGGGTGCTCTCATGGCTCAGTGGGTATGTGAAGTTCGTTAGACGTATTTTCTCTGGAGTGCTGGGAGAAGCCGTCCTCATGGCAGTGGTGCTATGCCTCAGAACTCTGTAGACTGTAGTGGTCTGGGAGAGCTGTTTAAGGGGAGAAGCCATGTCTGCCAACCCTCTTCTGTGAAGTCTATCCAGGGGTATGTGCGGGGAAGCTGTTCTTGGAGAGGTGCTAAGGCTCTCCCCTAGGAAACTGCCTGGGGCAGGGGGAGGTGCTGAAAATCCAGCCTCAGTGAGACCAACGATCATGGACATGTCTGAGGGTCTGAGGGGGGTGTGCCAGTAAAGAGGTCACTTGCTGCTGTCCTACAGGTGTTGCTGAGAAAATCACACACACTGCAGGAGCCCTACAAACTCAGGACTGTAAACCAGGCAAAGAAGCATCTGCCTTGTCCAGCATCACTCTCTTGACAAACGCTGGGCCAGCTGGCAATGGAGAGAGAGCTGCAGAAATCGTCTCTGTTATTGCAGAGCATGGAAGGACATGTGGATTTGGCGCTCAGAGGTAATATATTGATAACTCACACTGTGCTCTAGATATCTCCCTACCACCTCTCATTCTCTGAGTGAGGGTGACCCTGTGCTCCCTGCTTTCTGGAGAAAATTCTATTTAAACTAAAATGTTTGCTGCAAGGTGCCCTCTTTTGTGCTTAGAGCCAACTATGAGATTCAAAGTCTCTTAATGAAGAAAAAGACTTAGTGCACAGCCTAACATGCCCTGCACATAAAACAATTACAGCTCTGTGCCAGGTGTCATTACTTTGGACAAGCCCTCACAACAATACCCAGAGATTGATCTGAGGCTCTGGTAGAGAACAGCAAGAAAGCAATTTAGAAAAGCAATAATAAAATGGATGGTGGCAGCCAAAGTCTATTCACAGGGAATTACCTTAAATATATTTGCCATTTTAGCTTTCTGTAGTGTTTCCTTTGTAATTACACGGAGGCCTCTAAGGGACTCTAGTTTCTTTATCAGCTCCTTCAAATTACATCTGTAGAAGACGAGGCAAATAGTTATTTAGGTCAGCACAGTTTTCGTATTTATTTGTCTTCTGCGTATATTTCTTAACAACACAAAAGAAAAAGGCATTTAGTCTTAACACAGGAAAACTGAAATCTAGTCTTTTTAATAGGACTCTAGTCAATTGAAATCAAATCAGAACCTATACTTCATCATCTACTGAGGAAAGGGACCTCTTCTTTGGCAGATGTGGTAGATTGGCTGGTCTGTCATCTTCTGAGCTAAAGATCCCACCTCCATGTACCCTGCTCTGATACATTCCCATGCCCACAAAACAGTGCAGCTATAGTCATTACTACCCTGATAAGAAACCTGCAGGTGCAGATGTTTGCCACAGCAGGAGGTCCCATGGCTCAGGCACCATGTTCTCACTGTGTAATACAGCACCTGGGGAGGGATAGCAACAAGGCCATCAGAACTGGAGCTTCACGTTCTATTTGATTTGGGCTCCTCTAATCTGCACACAAGGATTGATTTTTCAGCTTCTTTGCTTTCACTACTCCTAAAGAGGATGAAGAACATAATCCAGAATGAAGGCAGAAGAAGTGATTTCCTTTTTGCTTAGAAGAGAATTCGACTAGCATCTTTCAGACATGAACTAGGAACCTTGAGGGAGTTGGTCAGCGTGTAGCAATAGACAAATAGACAATTGACAAATAGTGCATCAGCACCTAAAAACATGGTCAATTTTAAGCTATGTATAGATTTAATGAAAGAAAAAGGCAATCAAAATGAAGAAAACTAAAAAAGAAATGATAACCTTATTGCCAGTTAATAATAATGTTGTATTCTTTACAACATTTGGTTTTGTGAGCATTTTTAAAATCTGTAGTGATTTCTCATTCTGAATGTTCACTTTATTAAGAGAAAGGATGGAATAAATATCACCAGAAAACTAACAAACAGATCTTCATTATATGAAAAAGTAAATATGAAATGAAAAGAAAATGAAAGGAAAATTTGGAGTAGGAAGGTTTTGGAGATATAGACGGGACATCCATAGGAATAAAGACTGCAAAAAGAGCACTCTAGTAGGTTTTATAGCTAATTTTTATTTAGGGCAATTAGGAAATATAACTAATTTTAGAGTTTCAATACAAACACAAGAGACCTTAAAGTTTCAAGAAAACATCACTGAATAAAAAAATGAAGTCTTTAACACCTGTTAAACTTATCTCTAGGGGGATAATTCATTTAATAGAAACTGGTCTCAGATACCCAACAAAATAACACTAATCCCTCAGGAGCTTCTGAGTGATGGGTAATCTGATACTGTATCCCTTATCACATTTTATTTTTCTAGGAATTAGAGTGTAAAAATTTTTTAAAAGCTTACTGCATGCAAGACTTGAAATTATTATTATTACTATTATTATTTAACCTAGAATGATAGGATGAGTTCAGGGACTAATAATCAACTGAATTACTTTTAAGATTGCCTGGTACACATATTCCCAGGCTGGTAGTGACCAAAGTCCATTACTGTTGGACAGCTGTACAATAACCATTGTATTTATGTTTCCCTAGACTCAAGCCTGAAACAGGAAGAATTTTCTGCCTTAGGAACTCTCTCTGATCCTTAACTTTCCATAATTGTTTGCTTTCCCTAGCTACCTCTAATATTTGTTGTTTGCTCAGGTCCTGCTGTGATATCATTACATGTTCCATGAAACTTGATCCCTTAGCAGAGTTGGTTATAGCACACCCTGTATCAGGAGAGGATGCAGAATCAGAAATGCATTGAATCAGCTTCTCCTACTGCATATGCTGCTGCCCCAAAGGGAGGTAGGCTCCCTGGGAGTCTGTAATAATCCAGGCCACTAGGGCACCACTTCATAAATTACTATTTCTTCATGGTAAGCTTTTCTCTTCATTGCAGTTTTCTTGGCTACTTGTGGTGACTACTTTTAATATCCAAAAAGAGAGAAAGTGGGGCAATGACAGGGAAATAATAGAAGCAGGATCCAGAGCTTGAAATAATTTTAGGATAGCATTGCTGACTGTAAAACATGGTCTACTGAGTGGAGTAATGTTAGATGTTTTATCCATCCATCCATCTGTTCACCCAGATGGCAGAATGAATATTCTAAAAAAAAAAAAAAAAAGCCAAAACTCCATGGATATTATGTAGGGAAAGTTGTAAGATTAAATGTAAAAAGAATACATGAAACCTGGAATTTAGGTATGAAAGATGAATCAAAGAAGTACAGTATGGAGGAACTCTACCTCGAACACTGTACACATGTGTAAGAACACAATGGGTGATTAAAATGTTAACATCAGCCAAATAGCTGCTGGAAATCTTTGCAATCATGTAAACAGAATTAGAATGTCTATCTCTGTGCTTTAAGAGTCATGTTTTCCTTGATTATGTTTGCCTTACACCAGGTTACTTGGTACTTTATACCACATTTAAGAGGAGTGTTGAACATTGGAATTCTCAGGCTGAAAGTAGTCAGGATGCTCTTGCAATGTGATCCTAGGAGGTGCTGGTGACCATTTCTAGGTCCTATTCTGCAATATGAAGACTGAAGTCAACAAATACAGAGATGGGTATGGCTTGTCCGTATTTGAAGACCTTCATCAAGAATCCGTACTGTTACCTGTGGGTGCTTAGCATTTCAAATAGTATCAAATTATTTACCAGAAGGGTTATTAGTTTAAGCGGTGTTAGAAATAATTTCTTAATTGGCAAAATGAGCCATGTTCAAGACCGACGTGTTTGATTAGGAACATTGTGAAGGTTCAAAGTATAAAACTTCAGATAGCTCAGGAGACTTCTACAATTATTGTAGTCCTTGAGGTCTACAGCCCGTCAGTTTAAGTTCCAGCAGTTCATGGGATCTAGTCATCTCATCTGACTATAAGTCTAGGTGGTTTTGCCATGAAAATATTGTTTCTCTATTAAAGCAAGCTTTTCATGCAAGGTGCTACAAAGCAAAGACCACAAGCATATAACTATTTTTGTACTTCCTAGCTAATAAATGTTTTCCTTCTTTTTGTGGGTGGGCTGGTGAGCAGAATTTGGTTCAGGACTTGCTTTCTGGGTGACACACCATCAGTTATTGAAGTTACATACATGTGGTGTATGTTTGCAGTCACGTGTGGTATCAGCTGCTACCTACCTCCATCTATAGGAAGATAGCAGCATTTACCCCCCAAATCTTCTATTTGCTGAAATGGTCAAATTGTGCCGTATCTACTTGCAACAAGGGGAATGGGTTGCAATACCAGTGCAGAGATGGCCTGAGGCTTCAGGCAACATATGTGGTAGAGTGAGCTCTGAGCTCTGTTCACAAAGATAAACAGAACTGCCTCATGGGGATGCCTCCAATAAGCCAGGGCACATAAGACTCTCATGATGGGCACATAGTCCAAAACTAAAAACACTTAAGGTACTTTACCGTCCTGATGTTAAGTGGCACAGAAATTGGGAGCATTCCCACTCAAGGAATTACAGATATTAGGGAAACTTGGAATAAATTAAAATATAAATATCTTTAAATGCTTAGAAATACAGAAGAAGAAATTGAATGTATAAGATGACCATAGGATACTGTTTTTTAAAAATTAAGGGAATGGGGTGCCTGGGTGACTTAGTTAAGCATATGACTCATGGTTTTGACTCAGTTCATGATCTTGGGGTCCTGAGAGCTCCTGAGGTCCTTGAGTTCCTGAGCTAAGCTTGGAGTCAGCTTGGGATTCTCTTTCTCTCTCTCCCTGTTCCCCTTTCCCTGCTCTCATGTTCTCTCTCAAATAAATAAATAAATAAATAAATAAATCCTTAAAAGGTAAATAAAAATTAGGAGAAAGTATGAGAACAACAAAATGGAAATTTTAGAAATTAAAAAATTGAAAAAAACTTAAATGAAAAATTGAAGTGAGAAATTGAAATGAAAAAGTGAAGCAATGGGATAAATGGTACCTTAACTCCAACAAAAAGAAAACTGATGAAATGCAAATGAGAAGTGAAGAAATTAGAATATGATGGAAGGAGATAAAGAAATGGGAAATACATAAACTCTACCAAATTTATCATAAAATAATGGTACTGTAATCTCTCTCCTTGCATGGGAGAAATATGTCTCTTCTTAGCTATCTGTTTACATTGTTACAGGTTTATATAAAATTAGCAAAAGTGGGATTTTAAACTATAATTGGTTAAGACTGTTGTGTCTTTCCATTCTTCTGCATCCCTGTCCCGCATTCTGCATGTTGGGTAGCACTGGGACGGCTATGTATATCTGTGGGAAAGTTGACTTGGGGATATTTGGTTTGTGTTTGGTGGGATGTATTTATGTGGTGTACAGTAGCTTCTCTGTGTTGCTACATTACTGTGAGGATCTTAAGGAAGGAACAGCTTCTAGGAATACTTTACTGCCAGTAGGACAAAATACCAGGCATCGTGTCACAGAAAGGCAAGGCTAGTGGTTTTTTATGATAGGAAAATGTCCTATAGCCCCTGTTACTGAGGCACTAAAACAAGGTTTCCGTTTCTTGTATTCTTATTCAAGCATAATTAACATACTGTGTTTTATTAGTTTCAGATGTACATTGTATAATGATGTACTAATTCTATACATTACTCAGGGCTCATCAACCCCGTTCAGCTACTTCACCTATTCCACCCCCCCCCACCTTCCCTTGAAAACCATTTTTCTGTATTTAAGGTCTGGGTTCTTTTTGTTTTTTGTTTTTTTTTTTTCTTTTCTCTTTTTGCTTTGTTAGTTTCTTAAATTCTACAGGAGTGAAATCATATGGTATTCATCTTTCTCTGACTTTTCATTACTGAAGCTTTGTAATAAAGTCTGGAATTGTGATACCTTCAGTTTTATGTTTCTTTTTCAAGATTGCTTTGGCTATTCAGGGTATTTTGTGGTTTCATATGAATTTTAGAATTGTTTGTTCAGAGTTCTGTGGAAAATGCTGTTGGTATTTTGATAGGGATTGCCTTAACTCTGTAGATTGCTCTGGATAATATAGACATTTAAACAGTATGTTTTTTTTCCCAACCCATGAGCATGGAACATCTTTCCATTTCTTTGCATCATCTTCAATTTCTTTCATCAGTGTTTCATAGTTTTTGGAATACAGGTCTTTCACCTTCTTGGGTTAAGTTTATTCCTAGATATTTTATTATTTTTGGTGCAGTTTTAAGTGGGGTTGTTTTTTTACTTTTTATTTTGGCTGCTTCATTATTAGTGTGGAAATGCAATGTACATTGATTTTGTATCCTGCAACTTTACTGGATTCCTTTATCAGTTCCAGCAGCTTTTGTTGGTCTTTAGGATTTTCTTTCCTTTTTTTTTTTTTTTTTTTTTTTTGTTTAGGATTATCTATATGAAGTATCATGTCATTTACATATAGTGAAAGTTGTACATTTTACTTATAAACTTGGATATCTTTTATTCCTCTTTCCTGTCTGATTATTGTGGCTAGGACTTCCAGTAGTATGTTGAATAGAAGTGGTGAGAACAGACATCCTTCTTCTGGACCTTAGTGGGAAAGTTCTCTATTTCTCACCACTGAGTATGTTGTTAGGTGTGGGTTTTTCATATATGGCCTTTATTATGTTGAGGTATGCTCGCTCTAAACCTACTTTGTTGAGAATTTTTATCAAAAATGGAGTTGTACTTTGTCAAATGCTTTTTCTGCATCTGTTGAAATGATCATATGGCTTTTATCTTTTCTCTTGGATGAGATGTACCATGTTGACTGATTTGGGAATATTGAACCACCTGCATCCTGGTAACAAATCCCTCTTGATTGTGGTGAATGATTTTTTAAAATGTTTTTTGGGTTTTGGCTTGCTAATATTTTGTTGAGGATTTTTGTATCTACATTCATCAGAGATATTGCCTATAGTTCTCTTTTCTTGTGGTGTCTTTATCTGGTTTTGGTATCAGTGTAATGCTGCCCTCATAGAATGAATTTAGAAGTTTTCCTTCCTTTTTTTATTTTTAGAATAGTTTAAGAACAAGAGTATTAACCTTTCTTTAAATGTTTGGTACAATTCACCTGTGAAGCCATCTGAGCCTGAACCTTTGTTTTGTTGGGAGTTTTTTATTTACTGATTCAATTTCTTTGCTTGTAATCAGCCTTTAAATTTCTATTTCTTCGAGCTTCAGTTTTGGTAGGCTCTATATTTCTAGTAGTTTATACATTTTTTTCTAGGTTGTCCAATTTGTTGTCATATAATTTTTCATACCTGATTGCTACGAACTTCTCTCTTAGAACTGCCTTTGTTCCATCCAAATATTTTGGGCAATTGTATTTTAATTTTCATTTGTCTCCATGTATTTTTTTTTTTGATTTCCTGTTTGATTTCTTGGTTGATCCATTCATTGTTTGGTAGCATGTTATTTAATCTCCATGTATTGGTCCTATTTCCAGATTTTTGCCTTGTGATTGATTTCTAGTTTCATTATCAGTGTGGTTGGAAAAGGTGTATGCCATAATTTCAGTCTGTTTGAATTTGTTGAGACCTATTTTGTGGCCTAACATGTGATCTATTTTGGAGACTGTTCCATGTGCACTTGAAAAGAATGTGTATTCTAATGTATTGGGATGAAATGTTTTGAATATATTTCTTAGATCCATCTGGTCCAATGTGTCATTCAAAGTCACTGTTTCCTTGTTGATTTTCTAACTTGATGACCTATCCATTGATGTAAGTGTGTTGTTAACGTCCTCTAGTTTTATTGTATTACTGCTGATTTCATCCTTTATGTCTATTAATAGTTTCACTATGTATTTGGATGTTTATATGTCGGGTGCATAAATATTTATAATTGCTATATTTTATTGTTAGGTTGTTCCCTTTATGATTATGTAGTTTACTTCTTTGTCTCTTGTCAACAATCTTTGTTTTAGTATCTATTTTTTTCTGATGTAAGTATTGCTATCCCAGCTTTCTTTACATTTTCATTTGCATGAAAAATGTTTCTCCATCCCTTCACTTTCAATCTCCAGGCATCTTTAGGTCTGAAATGAATCTTTTCTCGGCAACATATAAACGAGTTTTGGGGCTTCTGAGTGGCTCAGTCAGTTAAGTGTCTGCCTTTGACTTAGGTCATGATCTGAGGTCCTAGGATTGAGCACTGCATTGGGCTCCTTGCTCAGCAGGGAGTCTGCTTCTCCTTCTCTCTTTGCCCCTCTCCCAGCTCATGCTCTCTCTCTCTCAAATAAATAAATAAAATCTTAAAAAAAAAAACACACACAAAACACATGGATCTTGCTTTTTAGCCAGTTAGTCACCCTATGTCTTTTGATTGAAGAATTTAGCTCATTTACATTCAAATTAATTATTGGTAGGTATATACTTATTGCCATTTTGTTACTTAGTTGTTTGTTTCCTTATCTGTTTCTTTCTTCTCTTGTTCTCTTCCCTTGTGGTTTGATGGCTTTCTTTAGCGATGTGCTTAGATTCCTTTCTATTTATTGCTTGCATCTCTGTTAAAGGTTTTTGTTTTGTGGTTAACATTAAGCTTATATGTAACATCCAATGCTTATAGCAGTCTATATTAGGATGATGTGTGCTTAAGTTTGAACCATTCCAAAAGCACTAAATATTTACTCCTTCCTCCATACTGCATGCAATGATGTCATATTTTATATCCATTTATTTTGTGAATTCCTTGAATATTATAATTGATTTTCCTGCTTTTGTACTTTGACCACCTTACCAGTTTTTTGTTTTGTTTTGTTTTGTTTTTTAGAGCATAAGCATTGGTGGGGAGCAGAGGGAGAGGAAGAGAGAGAATCTTAAGCAGGCTCCACACCCAGCAGGGAACCCAACATAGGGCTCAATCTATGACCTTGAGATCACTACCTGAGCCAAAGTCAAGAGTCAGATGGTTAACTGACTGAACCATCCAGGTGCCTCTCCATAAGTTTTATAAGTGATTAATCTACTACTTTTATGACATTTGTATGTACCTGTGAATTTTTTTCCTTTCTTAATTTTTTTTGCTTTTCTTAATTTTTTTTGCTCCTGATTATGACCTCTTATTTTCATCCAAAGAGTCCGCTTTAATGTTTCTTATAAGCCTGGTTTGGTAGTGATAAATCCAACTTTTGTTTGTCTGGAAAATTACTTATCTCTCCTGTTATTCTGAATGATAGTCTTGCTGGATATAACATTGCTGGTTGGAGGTTTTTTTTTCCTTTCAGCACATTGAAAATATCATGCCACTCCCTCCTAGCCTACAATGTTGCTGCTGGAAATTAGCTGATAGCCTAGGGAGTTTCTGTTGTAACTATTTTCTCCTACTACTTTAAAAATTCTCTCTTTGTCACTACTTTTTGCCATTCAAATTATTGTATGTCTTGGTATGATCTCCTTGGGTTAATTTTGTTGAACACTATCTGTGCTTCTTGGATTTGGGTGGTTTGCTTTATTCCCCTCAGTTTAAGGAAGTTTTCAGCTATTACTTGCTCAAATAAATTTTCTGTCACCTTTTCTCTTTTCTTTCTGGAATCCCTGTGATGCAAATGTTATTATGCCTGGTGATGTCTCTGAGTTCCCATAACCTATTCTATTATTTTTTCTATTTGCAGCTCATCTTCGTGGCTTTCCTTTCTTTTCTTTTCTTTTTTTTTTTTTAAGACTTTATTTATTTATTTGACAGACAGAGATCACAAGTAGGCAGAGAGGCAGACAGAGCTGGGGCGGTAGGAGCAGAAGCTGAACAGGGAGTCTGATGCAGGGGTCGATCCCAGGACCCTGAGATCATGACCTGAGCCAAAGGTAGAGGCTTAACCCACTGAGCCATCCAGGTGCTTCTCTTAGTTGCTTTCTATTACTCTGTCTTCCCAGTTATCTCATCCATTTTTCTGCTTCCTCTAGTCTACTATTTATTCCCTTTACTGTATTTTAATTTCAGTTATTTAATTCTTTATCTCTGATTGGTTCTTTTTAATATTTTCTATCTCTTTGTTGAAGATTTCACTGAGATCCTCCAATATTTTCTCAAGCCCAGTATTTTTATGACCATTAATTTGAATTCTGTATCAAGCATATGGTTTATTTCCACTTCATTTAGCTCTAGTATGATTTTTGTCTTTTTTTTTTTCCTTCAATTGGGAATAATTCCTCTGTCTCCTTATTTTGTCCAGCTCACTGTGTTTGTTTCTGTGTATTGGGAAAGTCAGCTATGTTTCCTGGTCTTAATAGTAGTGGCCTTATGAAGAAGAGCTCCTGTAGTGCAATGTTGCCTCTTCACCAGACCCTGGAGCTTGAGGGGTATCTCCTGCATGTGTTGCATATGCACTATTATTGTGGTTTACTTGCACTTGCCTTTAGTCCAGTCAGCTGCAATGGCCCTCTTTGTTTCTTATGGGCATGGTTTGTTTTTTGTGCTATTAAGGGGTCAATCTGGGGCCACCTTGGTTTGTAATTGGGTCAGAACAGATGCCTGCCCTCAGTCTCTTTGTTGGAAATGCACTTATACTCAACTGCAAGGCACTCTTGCTGTATTGTTCCTTGAGAGACTTTCATTGGTGGGGAGGGCCCACGGATCCAATGTCTGTCCTCAGTCTGTCTGTGACTCCAAACAACAGGGGTCTTTATTCTTCCCCCTGTGAGGTTTTTGTTGGTGGGTGGGACTGGTAGTCAAATCATATACATGCCCCCAGACGACTGTTAGGGCTAGAGTTGAGCCAGTGTGTGTGGTTATCTTCCTCTTTCCCCAAGGTGAGAGTCACTTTTGGAGTGGTGCTGGCCACTACTAGGGCTGCTTAAAGAATGAGACACATCAGACACCACTTAGGAGGAACTCCTGAACAGTGGGTCAGGTTGGATGAGGCAAATCCATAGGAGAGTGTTTGAGCAGGGGATGTGGTGTTAGTAAGCTAGGTGGGAAGTGTTCGCTGGTTTCTGTAGGTGTCCTAGTATCTAGACTAGGGATGGGGAGTTGGGGGTTGGAGGAAGAGACATGGTGACCATGAACTCTGTTGTTCTTGGAAAGGTCTCCTAAAGATCACTATTCCTCCAGTGCACATTCTGAGATTAATAAATACACTTTCTGGTTTATCCCAGGCACTTCTCAAACTGGGTTTCTGTGCTATATCTCAGTGAGGTTGTTTGTTATGCTACCTCTTTAATGGCAAGGACTCAGTTTCCTATCACCCTCCAGTCTCCCAGAGCCCATCCTGATGATTTTCAAAGTACCAGATTTAGGCCCCAGTGATTGTAAAAACTCACGACCTTAAGGCCCACTGGTTTGCAAAGCCAGAGTTATGGGAACTTGTTTTCCCAGTGTAGGTTCTTATTGTCTTGGGTGCTTGGTATGGTGTCTGTTTCTCTCCCTTCTCCATGTTGTGGTAGTCCTCCTATTTGTGGTTAATCTTACAGGGAGTTTGATTCCTGAGTTTCTGCCTTTCCTATCATTTTCCATGTGATCTCCTCTCTTGGTTTAAATGTGGAGAGTCTCTCCTTCCAGTTCTTGGGTATTTCCTGGGTTAGTTGCATTGTTGTGGAAGTTATCTAGGTATATTTATGAGGCAAGGTGCACTTAGTGTCCTCCTATTCCGGCATCTTCTCAGGCCCCAAACCAAGAATGAGGTTTTATACATCTAGAGTCAGAAGGTGTTTATATAGTTTATATATGAAAGTAACTTCCTAGAGGTTTTCTCCAAATTTGATAGTAATCTTAAACATAGATATTACCAATGATGAATTGTGGCCCTTAAAGGATACCTTTTTAAAGACAAATTATCAATAATAAGACTCAAACTAGAGAACAAACAGTAGGAACAAAATCTTCTCTTTTAGGTTCTTTGGCCAGTCTAATAATTAAATTTACATAAAAATAGAGTAACGGGAAAAATCCCCAAATTTAATTGCATACATACAGGAGCCCATAAAAACATGAGACTCCCTAAAATGACCAAAGCAGGCAGCTTTCATACTTTTGGGGCAGAGAAACAATACATTTATGAAAAATTGGCAAAACAATGGGGATTGGGCTTAGGGTAGCAAACTAGTGAAGCAACAGTTCTGTTTATAGACTTTTTTCAGCCGTGGATTCCCTCTCTCTGGTGAGAAGAATGCCCTTTACTCTGGTGGTATAAGAAGGGTACCCTCAAAAGGGAGATTTATTTCCTGCTTTTAAGGAAAAAAAGGAGAGTCAGAGTATCAGTTCTTACACTGGCTATTTCTTAAATAACTTTAATTCAGAATAATGAATGTACCGAAGTGGACTATTTTGGGGTGGAATATATTGCTGTCTTTCAAGCCCAAAATATCTACTTCCTCAATTGAAAAAAATATGATATAATTATTGTCATAGAAGAATATGTATCCAAAAATGAAGGAGAAAACAGGTATTATGGAGGTACTCCATCAGTTAATATACAAACTATAGATTTTTAGAGTATGTTTTATTTATAGCATTTATTCCAATATACTTGTTACAATTTGTAATTTGTATTTTATCTTTCTCATTAAAAAATTCATTTCATGTCTAATTTTCTATTCATATTTTGTATTCTTCCTTTATTACTTTTTTAAAGATTTATTGATTTTTTTGAGAGAGAGAATGCAAGCAGGGGAGGGGACAGAGGGAGAGAATCTTAGAGCAGACTCCCTGCTTGAGCACAAAGCCAATGTGGGCCTCTAGCCCATGACCCTGAGATCATGGCCTGAGCCAAAACCAAGAGTCAGATGCTTAACTCACTGAGCCACCCAGACATCCCTTATAGCCATCCTTTAAAAAACTCCCAGATTTTGTAAGTTGTAGGTTCTCAAAAGCCTGGATATGTCCATAGAAGTAGGAAAGACAGGTTGAGCTATGGAAAATAAAATGAAAGATTATAGTTTAATAAGCAAAATTCAAATGGAGAGAATAGAAGAATTTAGAAAAAGGCAATAAAGATACATGTTAGAGAATTTCCCCAAATTGCAAGAAAGTTTTCCAATACCTTAACAGTCCTTTGAGTTAGGAACAGCACAAGGAAAACCAAAACCATCACTAAATACACTGTAGTGAAACCACAGATTATCATTAAAAAAAAAAAAAAAAAAAGAAAGAAAGAAAGAAACAATTTTTAAAACTACCAGAGAAAAAAGAAAGAAAATTTATAAGAATTTAAAATTTATAAGAATTCCAATCAGAATAAAAGTAGACTTGGAATCAGTGACAATTGATAAAGGAGGATGGTGTAACTATATCTTCAAAGTGCTGAGGAAAAAATGTTAACTTAGACTTCTAGCATTCAATGTTAAGAGGGAAGCAAACTTAAAAACAAAGAGGTTGACTCTCACTGAATGAGCTACTAAATAATATTGCTCAATAAGAAAAACCAAAGAAATCAGAAGGAAGAGGTAGAATCCAGAAAGAAATGGTAAGCAAAGAAAAGTTTTAAAACTGAGGTATTTACAAAACAAAACAAAACAAACAACCAACCCAGGTGCCTGGGTGTTTCAGTTGGTTGAGAGTGGGACTCTTGGTTTCAACTCAGGTCCTGATCTGCTGGGGCAGGGGATCCAGCCCCAAGTTGAACTTCGCACTCAGTGTGGATTCTGCTTGGGATGCCTTCTGCCCCTCCCGCAACTCATATGCATGTGTGTTTGCTCTCTCCTCTCTAAAATAAATTTAAGGGCGCCTGGGTGGCTCAGTGGGTTAAGCCGCTGCCTTCGGCTCAGGTCATGATCTCAGGGTCCTGGGATCGAGTCCCGCATCGGGCTCTCTGCTCAGCAGGGAGCCTGCTTCCCTATCTCTCTCTCTGCCTGCCTCTCCATCTACTTGTGATTTCTCTCTGTCAAATAAATAAATAAAATCTTTAAAAAAAAAAAAATAAAAAAAAATAAAATAAATTTAAAAAAATAATAAAAGATTTTAAAAAACCCGAAACAACAATTAAAAAAAAAAACCCCAAACCCAATTTTGGTGAGTTTGGAAATAAAGTAGAACTGACACACTATTTTGTTTTGTTTTGTTTTTTGAAATGACACACTATTAAAAAAAAAACAAACATATAAGATGGAAAAGATGTGGGTGCTTAGGTGGCTCAGTTGGTTAAGCGTCTCTCAGGTCGTGATCCCAGGGTCCTGGTATTCAGTTCCACATCTCATCTGGCTCCCTGCTCAGTGGGGAGCCTGTTTCTCCTGCTCCCATTCCTCCTGCTCGTGCATGCTTACTCTCTGTCGAGTAAATAAATACAATCTTCAAAAAAAAAAAAAAAAAAGAAAGAAAGAAAGAAAAAAGATGGAAAAGATAAAGATGAGGCATTCTAAGTTCATTTAGACTTTTTTTTTTAACGAATCAAATTTAGACTTCAGGCTGAATATCTTTCAGGTTAAATAATTAACTTTAATCAGGATTGTGAGATCAAGCCCTGCATTGGGCTCTGCACTAGGTGTGGAACCTGCTTAAGATTCTCTCTTCTTCTGCCTCCGATCCTCCCCAACCCTGTTCACGTGGGCATTTTCTCTCTCTCTCTCTCTCTCTTAAAGAAAAAAAAATTTTTTTTTAAAGAAGAATCTTAAAAAAAAGAATAAAAATAAGAAGTATAATTGAAGAACCACTAGGGAAAAGTATTTGTTCAATATCATATAAGAAAAGTAGAGGTAAATTGTGAAAAAAATCAAAACCTTTGGGTCGAGCACAGAAGAGGGGTATTATTATTTGTGCATGAGGCAAATGAGGCTCAAAGAGTTTAAATGATTTACCTAAAATCAAACATCTAAGTGGTGAAAAGCAAACTCTGGTCTTCAGCATTTTAGGTAGGTTTCTTTTCTATCTCACCAAGCCATAATGTTTCCTTCACTTCTAAAAGAAACTCTGAAATAACTCTGACATATGGTTATATTTGAATAATTCCAACTGACCTCAGATACTGGAGCTGTACCTCTCTGAGAACCAGTGCCTTTTATGGAGTGGTATAAGCTTGTTCAGTGTGCCAGCATCTTTTATCAGAATTGTGTCAACATATATATGTTCACATAATTTAATGTTCTTATTTCATTTTACTCCTTTGGTGAGTGGGACAAATTTATATGCAAGACACAGGGCTAACACAGAATAATCTCTTTACAGAAAAATAGGAAAAAATTAATTGACTAGAATTCTCTCTTTAATTTGTTTTCAATTCACTGTTCAAACCTGTTCTTCCTCTACCAGTCTACAAAAGCATCACTTGTCAGGGTCACCAAGTTATCTACTCAGTTTATCTTTGAAAAACACATCAACACTAGCTGTATCTTGAAACACTCTCCTATCTTATCTCTTCTGATATCACATCTTCCTGAGAATCTCATTTTCTGTTCCTTCTCATTCTCCTTTGTTGATATCAGTTCCTATATGCCCAACCTCTAAGTATGGTCGATTCTTTAAACCTGGTCATAGGAACTCTCTCTCTTTCCTTAGATCTTGCTGATCTCCATGGATTCTTGAGTCCTTGCCTCCCAGGTTCATCATATCTCACCCAGATGTCTCCTTTTATTGTCAGATTCACACATCCAACTGTCTACTTAACATATTCATGTGATGCTTCCCATCTCAAATTCAATATGTATGAAAACGAACAGGAGTTCTTTCCCTCCTCCATTATAGACACTATTAGCCACCTGTGCAACTCTGCTCATCTTATATGTGTTGCTGGCAAAACTCTGATTTTATTTTACTTCACTAGATGATTTTTCAAGTAATTTAAGGTTTTGTGAAAGACTAAGCAGGCACAGAGAGTTTCCATACAGTCCTCCTTTGACCCCCCACTTACCCACAGTATTTCCCTACAATTAAGATCTTGTGTGGTACATTTATAATAATTGGACCAAAAGTGATAAGTTATTATTAATGGAAGTCCATAGTTTGCATTACTGTTTGCATTTGTGCAGTACATGGTTGGCTCTAGCCAATGGATAATGTCATGTATCCACCATTATGGTATCAAATGATAGATTTACTGCACTAAAAATCCCTAGCATGCCACCTATTCATCTCTCCCTCCCTGACTCCCTGGCAACCGCTGAGGTTTTTTTTAAAGTTTTTATTTAAATTCTTTAGTTAATATATAGTGTAATATTCATTTCAGGTGAATGACATAGTGCTTTGACACTTCCATACAACACCCAGTGCTCATCACAGCTTGTTTTGTCCCTTAATCCCCAGCACCTATTTAACCCATCCTTCCCCACCTCCCCTCTGGTAACCACTAGTTTGTTCTCTATAGTTAAGAGTGTGTTTCTTGGTTTGCCTCTCTCTCTTTCTCTCTTTTTACCTTTTGCTCCTTTGCTTTGTTTCTTAAATTCCACATATGAGTGAAATCATATGGTGTCTGTCTTCCCCTGACTAACTTATTTCATTTAGCTCCATCCAAACTTATTTCATTTAGCTCCATCCATGTCATTACAAATGACAAGATTTCATTCTATTTTATTCCTGGGTGTGTGTGTTGCTTTGACAAAGCAAGAGAGTATATCCAGTGGGGAAAAGACAGTCTCTTTGATAAATGGTGTTGGGAAAACTGGACAGCAACAGGCAAAATAAATAAATAAATAAAAAACAAACAAAAAACTCCACAAAACTGGACCACTTTATTACACCATACACAAAAATAAATTCAAAATAGATTAAAGGCTTAAATGGGAGACCTTAAACCATAAAAATACTAAAATAGAACCCAGGTAGTAATCTTGTTGAAATTGGCCATAGCAATCTTTAGATAGGTCTCATCTGGCAAGGGAAACAAAAGCAAAAATAAACTATTGAGACTTCATCAAAATAAAAAGTTTCTGTGTAGTGAAGGAAACAATCAATAAAACTAAAAGGCAGTCTACAGAATGGGAAAAGATATTTACAAATGACGTATCCAATAAAGAGTTAGTATCCAAAATAAATAAAAAGTTTACAAAACTCAACACCTCAACAAAAAATAACCCAATTAAAAAATGGGCAGAAGACACAAATAGACATTTTTCCAAAGAAGGCATACTGATAGCCAACAGACACGTGAGAAGATGCTCAACATCACTGATCATCAGGGGAAATACGAATCAAAAATACTATGACATATCACCACATACCTGACAGAATGGCAGAAATCAACAACACAAGAAGCAACAGGTGTTGACAAGGGTGTGGGGAAAAGGGAAGGCTCTTGCACTGTTGGTGGGAATGCAGACTGGTGCAGCCACTATGGAAGACAATATGGAGGTTCCTCAAAAAGCTAAAAATAGAACCACCGATCTATTTAATGTCTATATAGTTTTACCTTTTCCAGAATGTCACATAGTTAGGATCCCATATTCAGACTGGCTTCTTTCACTAAGAAATGTTAACCATTTACATTCCTTCCTGTCTTTCCATAGCTTGAGATCCCATTTCCTTCCTTGACAAATAGTATTTCATTATATGGCTATGCCACAGTTTTTTGGTTCACCGAAAGATACCTTGATTACTTCTAATTTTTGACAATTATGAATAAAGCTGGTATAAACATTCTTAGGTAGGTTTTGGGTGAACATACATTTGCAACACATTTAGGTAAATTACTAGGTTCTGATTTTATTTTATTATTTGCACCTTCCTCACTTAATTTGGAGACAGGATTCTGTCCTCAATCTCAGGGAAATATCCTGATCAATACAAAACAATACGGAGATCACTTTCTCCTTGCATACAGCTGGGTTCAGGTGGTCGTATTCTGCAGATAACACCTGCGTAGGGACTAATGTAAGACTCCCAGAAAAATCTTTCTTCACTGCTAGGAAGGAGACAATGATTGAGATGGCCACTCCCATCTCTCTAAATGCTGATGCCTAAAACTGCTACAGATTTTGTGGCTGAGTATAGATCCTATGTAAGGAACAGGAGAGAGCTAAGAGGACCGCGGAGAAGTAAACTTGGAGCTTTAAAGGACACCACCTGGATCCTGCCCAGCTTACTTCTTGGTTATATCAGATAACACATTTTCATAAGATTTAAAGCAAATTACTGGGTTTTCTTTAGCCAACAGCAATCTAATTGTTACCCTCCCTAGTCTTCCTCATTCTAGGAAATGACAGCTGGTTGTCTACATGATCATTCAAATCAGAAACCTAAAAGTTGTCTTTAGATACTCCCTCCCTCCCTACTCCCTCAGACACCTTCCATGTACCCAGTCTATCTGTAAGACCAACTGCTTCTTCAGAACTTTCTGGAATATATCCTCTTCTCTGTTTCTATAAACAAACTTTACTTCAAACCACCATTGCCTTTTTGTCAGAATTACTGCAAGATCCTCTTTTGTCTACTCCAGGGCCCCTCTAATCGTATCTCCAGAGAGCAGCAGCGGAAATAGAATCAGACCCTATGTTTAATGTCCTCAGTGACTTTGCATCATTCCTAAACCAGTATCCAAATTCATAACTGTGGCCTATAACACCCTGCTTGATGTGGCTCTGTCACTGTCAGAACTCAGTTCATGCTATCATTCTACTGGCTTGCTATCTTCTCGCCATACTGATTTGCTTCCCAGCCCTAGAAGATATCTGAGCTACCTCAGGATCTTTGCACTTTCTAGTCCTTCTGCTTGGACTGCCTTCCAACAAGATGCTCTGCCTCCTCACACATTTGCATATGCAGTTTACATAATTCTCTCTTCACATTTTTAAATATTAGCATAAGGATCACCTGCTCAAAAGAGCCTTCCCTGAATACTTATTCTAAAGTTGCTTCCCATTGTTTCTCTCTGGTTTAGTTTCTTGTTTCCTTTTCAGCACTTATTGCAAGGTTTGTTTATTTATTTATTTTACTGCCCTACTTACCTCTCTCTCCCACAAGAATGGAAGAGATAAAGGATTCCCCTTGTCTTGTTCTGCATGTCTCCAGCACCTAGCCAATGTATTACATATAAGATGCAGTATTCGGTGTTAGATGAAAGAGGAATAATAATAAACATTTCTTTTATTTAGTTCCAGTCTAATTAGCATACAACATACATTAGTTTCAGGCGTATAACATAGTGATTCGACAGTTTTTTACATTACTGAGTGCTCATCACTTAAAGTGTGCTCTTCACCTATTTTACCCATTTCCCCCATCTCCCAACTGTTAACCATTAGTTTGTTGTCCTTTATGAGTCTGCTTTTTGTCCATTTTGTTGTTGTTCATTTGTTTCTTTTTCTTATTTTTAGTAGCCATGTCTATTGATCTTAATCTGACATTTATTAAGCTTTGATTCTTTTTTTTTTTTTTTTTTTGAGGGGAGTGAGCGTAGTAAGGCAGAGAAAATGGGAAAAGACAGTTAAAAATAAAAGGTATTTTATAACTTAATATGCTATGAATATTAGTATCTCACTTTAGAATTTGAAAATTCTCACTTCTGAGATATTGGGTTTAGAGAGAATAAATAAAAGTCATTATATAAGTTTTACAACTTTTATTTCATTTGAGAGGGAAAACAATCTAGTTTAGTTCAATAGAGATGACTGTGCATCCAGTGTCTTGTGTGAGTTTATAAAGGGCTTGCAGATAATGAGAAAGAGGTCACTGGGATTACTATTCGCTCTTGAGAAACATTTTTATTTAAGGTCTGTGGTTATTGCCATGAGGAAAAGTACCTTTATTAATCTTTCAGAAATACATTAGGTGAGTCAATTATAGCCCTTCCATTAAGAAAATTAGATTTTTTTTTCATATTTGCACTATGTGGGCTACAATAAACACAGAAAGCAAACGTTTTGAGTAGACACTAGGCCTTTAAATTATGGAGCAATTTAGATTGATTTATCAAGCAGATGAGGTTGTTTAGAAGCAGGGGAAGAAAGAACAAGGATTTAAAAAACTCATTATCATTTAATCAATGACTAAGTATTTTTTAGTTGCAGTGATAAAACTTTCATTTCAAAACCGGTACCTACTTTAGAAATTCATTTATCAGCTGTCCTTCTGGAAAGAGTCTAAGAAACATCACATAATTCTTAAAAATCTCTTTGGGAATATCAGAGAATCTCTAGTTTCAACATGACAATTTATTTCTTTTCAATGTAGCTTCTGTTGATAAATATTTTATTAAAATGTGATATAGGTTTCGGGTTTCCCTATTAGTATTACTTTTCCTTCTCCATCCCAAATCCCTCATGGCCAAGTTCAAATCTGTGATATTGTGATTTATAAGAAGAAATATACATTTGGTGTTCCTCTGATTTCTGGCACCGAACTTCTGAAACCATTGGAATTTCCCAAGTGATAAGTACAGGAAAGGTGTCCTTTATTATGTTAATTAGGTGACTTTTCAAAGCGTTTAGGTAACCTAATGAGGGGTTGCTTGCCAAGAGACCAAAGCAAAGCTTGTGCTTAGAAGATTGGAAGTTTCAGTCCCCCAACCCCACCCATCCCCACCCCTGGACTTCCAGAAAGGAGTGGGGGCTGGATGGTGAATCAGTCACGGATGACTGATGATTAATCATACGTGCCTATGTAATGTCATGTTCAGAGAGCTTCCAGGTTGGCAATTACTTGGAGATTGGTGGAGAGTGGCCCACTTAGAGAAGACGTAAAACCTCCACAACCTTACCCCATACCTTGTCCCATGTATCGCTTCCATCTGGATATTCTTGAGTTACATCTTCTCATAATAAAAAAGTAATCTAGTAAGCAAAATATTCCTAAGTTCTCTGAGTGACTCAAACATGTTAACCAAACCTAAGGAGAGGGTCATTGGAACCTCTGATCTATAGCCAGTTGGTCAGAAGCACAGGTGACATCCTGTACTTATGATTGGCACCTAAAGTTGGAGGGACAGTTTGTTGTCTAAGGACTGAGCCCTTAGCCTGTGGGATCTGATGCTATCTCCAGGTAGACAAAGTCAAAATTGCATAAAATCATAGGAGAGCCAGATGGTCTCTGAGAATTATTAGCTGATGTAGAAAAAATCCTTACACACAAACTGGGTGTGGAATCATAGTTGATGATCAGAAATGGGATGAGAATTAGAATCTTAAAGTCCTGTCAGGGACTCAAAGTCTCTCTTGATAACCCCACAAGGTCCCTTCTCTCCTGAACTTCTGTGTACCCCAAATTTAGCACTGACTTTTTCTGGTTTTGTCTTGCTTCTGTGCTATAGTGGAACAGATTTTGGGATTTCTGGTGTAATCCTATGCTCCATAATTGCTCCTACCTCTGGACCACTAAGGAGTATTGTTACTACACAGATATGTTTGTACTAACCAATCCTTTCCATAGTCATATTGATTTGATCACAAGAGGTCAACACTTTATTCCTGACCAGCCCATCATACTTTCTTTTTAAGAATTTAACATTTGGATGGAGAACAGCTAGTCCTTCTCTGTGGGTTCCTTGAAAATAACTTTGTAATTGGAAGTTGTCTATTTACATGCTGTCCTAACAGGGGATTCCATCTGGAGAGAGGAGACTGGAGCAGCAACATGATGGGAAACAGATGCAGGTGAAAGAGCTGGGGTAGAACCCGATGGTTATCTGTCCTTGATCACACGTCCTTATGAGGTCAGGCTTTTGTTCTTTCCTTACGTTCCATGAAAAACCCTGATACTGTGGTAATAAATACCCTTGTTCTGATTTGGCTGGCTCGACAGTCTTAATATACTTGAGAAAGTTGGAAAAGATATATGTTTCTCATCTCAATAGTGACTATATATTCTAGGATTTTAAAATATTTGTGGGAAGAAATTCAGGAATGATAGCTTTACCTCTCCTCTCAAAGAGAACAGCACTGGGCTCACAATAACTACTTCTTAAACTTAATCTTCAAATTCCACTTATTAAAAATAATATGTTATATAATATAAGTAATAAATAATAATAATATAATAAATATAATAATAAATAATAATATAAGAAAAATAATAATCTAAGACTTTCCTTTCAGAAAGTATTGAGCCTTACGTGAATGTTTTCAGTTTAAAATTCATGGTCCAGACTTCCTGCCTGGGTGACTTTGGACAAGTCCCTTAATTGTTTAAAGCCTCTGTTATTTCATATCTAAAATGGGGATGATAACAGTGATGCCAGAAAAGCTGTTGAGAGGATTAACTTGGAGAATGTATATATAGGGTAGCATATAGTTAGCATGTCTGTCAGTAAGACTTGAATGTTCCAAGTGAGAGAAAAACTCTAATATTGGCTTTAACAATAATAATAATAATAAATTATCCTAGTGTACGTAACTGAATAGGCCAGAGTGTGACAGTCTTCAGCTGAAGTTAACTCACCGAAGACATGATTTCTCTACTCTGCCTTTTTTTTTTTTTTAAAGATTTTATTTATTTGACAGAGAGAGATCACAAGTAGGCAGAGAGGCAGGCCCCGAGAGAGAAAAAGGAGGAAGCAGGCTCCCTGCTGAGCAGAGAGCCTGATGTGGGGCTCAATCCCAGAACTCTAGGATCATGACCTGAGCTGAAGACAGAGGCTTTAACCCACAGAGCCACCCAGGGACCCCATCTACTCTGCCTTTTGCAATACCAGCTTCATCCTGGGGTTCCATCCTGACGTCCCTTGGCAGATGTGGGTGCTCTCCACTTAGTAGCAAATTGGACGCAACCATCCCAGCTGTCACGTCCTTATGCACACTATGCATTAACTTGGAAGAGGGGTATATCTTTTCACAGAAGCCTCACAGAAAACTCGCCGGTTCTAATTGGATCCCTTAGTATGCCAGTCACTGTAGGTCAGAGGATGTGATAGGATTTCCTGATGGAATTGTTGGCACCCGTTTCTGATGCAGAGGTAGTGGAAGGGATAGGCCCCCTCAAAATGTAGGGACTTCTTTTCAGAATCAAGGGGAATAAATCTGGAATACATGTCTTTTACAGCTCCATAAGTTCAATAAATGTACTTTCCTTTTACCTTTGGAATGACTTTAAAAACCTACACAAAATAGAATATTATTTTCCCCAATATTTTGTTATGTATGAGTTTTTACAGTTGTTGCATAAACTTTCATTAGTTTGTTGTGTGGTACATTTATAATAATTGGACCAAAAGTGTGTGAAATGGATGCTAAGAAATAACTTACTCTTTTTTAAAAATTTTCTTATTTATTTAAAAAAAATTTTTTCAGATTTTTATTTATTTGTTGGAGAGAGAAAGTGCATGCAGGGGAGGCAGCAGAGGGAGAGGGAGAAGCAGACTCCCTGCTGAGCAGGGATCCCGATACGGGGCTTGATATCAGGACCCCAGGATCATGATCTGAGCTGAAGACAGATACTTAATTGACTGAGCCACCCAGGTGCCCCTAACATTTCTTTTTTTATAAAAGTATAGTTAAGACATAACGTTACATTAGTTTCAGGTGCACAACATAGTGAATGGACAACTCTGTGTTACGCTCACCACAACTGTAGCTACCATCATCTGTCACCATACAATGCTCTTACAATACCATTGACTATATTCTCTCTGCTGTGCCTTTTATCCCTATGACTTAGTCATTCCATAACTGGAAACCTGCATCTCCCACTCTCTTCCCACCCCTCCACCCCCTGACAACCAGCAATTTGTTCTCTGTATTTGGATCTGTTTCTGCTTTGTATTTATTTCAGTTAACATAATACCCTTTAGGTCCACCCATATTGTCACAGATGGCAAGATCTCATTCTTTTTAATGGCTGAGTAATATCCCATTGTATATATATATACGCCGTAACTTCTTTATCCATTCTTCTATCAATGGCCGGTTGGGCTGTTTCAGTATCTTAGTTATTATAAAAAATGTTGCAGTGAACATAGAAGTACATATATCTTTTCTAATTAGTTCTTTCTTTTTTCTTTGGGTAAATACGCAGTAGTGGAATTACTGGATCATGTGATATTTCTATTTTTAATTTCTTTTTTTTTAAGATTTTTATTTATTTATTTGATGGACAGAGATCACAAGTAGGCAGAGAGGCAGGCAGAGAGAGGAGGAAGCAGGCTCTCTGCTCAGCAGGGACCTTGATCCCAGGACCCTGAGATCATGACCTGAGCCGAAGGCAGAGGCTTTAACCCACTGAGCCACCCAGGCGCCCCTATTTTTAATTTCTTAAGGAACCTCCATACTAATTTCCATAGTGGCTGTACAAATTTACATTCCCACCAATAGTGCACAAGGGTTCCTTTTTCTCCACATTCTCACCAATATTTGTTACTTCTTGTCTTTTTGATTATAGCTATTCTGATGGGTATAATGTGATATCTCACTATGATTTTAATTTGTATTTCCCTGGTGATTAGTGGTTCTGAGAATGTTCCCATTTGTCTGTTGGCCATTTGTATGGTTCTTTTGGAAGAGTGTCTATTCAGGTCCTCTGACCATTTTTTAATTGGGTTATTTGGGTTTTTATTTGGTGTCAAGTTTTAGAAGTTCTTAATATATCTAAGATAGTAACCCTTTGCTGATATGTCATTTGCAAATATTTTCTCTGATTCAGTAGGTTGACTTTTTTTTTCCTTGATGTGCAAAAGCTTTTATTTTGGTGTAGTCCCAGTAGTTTTTTCTTTTATTTCCCTTGCCTGAGGAAACAACTAGAAAATTGTTCCTGGTGTCAAAGAAATTACTGCCTATGTTTTCTTCTAGGAGTTTTATGATCTCAGGACTTACTTTTATTTTTGTATTGTGTAAGCTGTCCAGTTTCATTCTTTTCCATGTCGCCATCCAGTTTTCCCAGCACCACTTATTAAGAAATTATCTTATCCCCATTGTATATTCTTACCTTCTTTGTCATAGATTAATTGACCATGTAAGAGTGGGTTTATTTCTGGGTTTTCTGTTGTATTCCATTGATCTATTTTTGTGTTGGTACCACGCTGTTTTGAATACTATAGCTTTATAGTGTATCTTGAAATCTGAGAGCTTCCAGCTTTGTTCTTTCTCAAGATAACTTTGGCTATTTGGGCTTTTTTTGTGATTCCATACAGTAAATTTTAGGACTGTTTGTTCTATTTCTATGAAAAATGCTATTGATAACTTCATAGGGATTGCTTTAAATCTATAATTTGCTTTGGCTAGAACAGACATTTTAACAATATTACTTCTTCCAATCCATGAGCATGGGAACAATTTATTCTCAGTTGAAAGGTTGATTTAAACAAATAGTTCTTTGTCTTTTTATTTTATAGGTGTCTATTCTCCATAGTCTTCTAAGGAAAAGGGATTTTGACAATGTTTAATTTAAAGAGGCTCCTTTGATTTTAATATCTGGATCCTGATATCTCTGGTTCCTGTTGTGATTTTGTTCAGATATTTCTTCAGGAGCTTTGTTCTCCTATGACTCTTCTTTATCATTACTGTACCTTTTCAGAGATGAGCTTCTGGACACACTTGAACCCATTGGTACCTAGTAGAGTCAGAACAATCACATTTGTGAAGCTATTTATTATCTTATACTTTTAAATATAATATTCTGGCATGGTTTAGGAATTCAGTGTAATTATATACATTACATTGGTTTAAACCAATATTATTTAGATTATTACATAATTTTTTAAAAGATTTTATTTATTTATTTAACAGAAAGAGATCACAAGTAGGCAGAGAGGCAGGCAGAGAGAGGAGGAAGCAGGCTCCCTGCTGAGCAGAGAGCCCGATGTGGGCCTTGATCCCAGCACCCTGGGATCATGACCTGAGCCGAAGGCAGAGGCTTTAACCCACTGAGCCACCCAGGCACCCCAGATTATTACATAATTTTTAATAAATTTGTTATTTTAATCTCCTTGAAACAAATTCCATATTAATCCCCTTTCTTTTATCCTCACATTATTTTTTTTAAAGATTTTATTTATTTATTTTACAGAGAGAGATCACAAGTAGCAGAGAGGCAGGCAGAGAGAGAGAGAGAGAGGGAAGCAGGCTCCCTGCTGAGCAGAAAGCTTGATGCAGGACTCGATCCCAGGACCCTGAGATCATGACCTGAGCCAAAGGCAGCAGCTTAACCCACTGAACCACCCAGGTGCCCCTTATCCTCACATTATTGTTTCTGATAATACCTACTTTAAGTTTTCAGTTATTCAGTAGATTTACTACCCATTATGAGATGCTGGGCACCTTGATGTTGTGACTGTAATGAAATTAATTTGTGCAAATTTTCCTCATCAGATTCTTAATTTATGTTATCTGATAAAAAATTATATATGGTATATCATAATTATCTCTAATAAATTAGAAACCAATTTGTAAGAAAAAGTAAATTGTTAAATTTTGTCTAGTTCACTATTTACTTACCAGCACTAAATTATGTGCAGTAATAATATTTTTCAACTTTTAAGAAGTGACTGCATGTAGTAGGTGAAAACTTTTTTTAATTGTAATTGAGAAATAAATAATGAAAATGTTAAAATGAACCAATTGATGTTTTATACTACAAAAATATAAAAATCGCAAACATTAGAGCATATGGTTTTGATCCATTTATGATGCCATAACACTGCTGAAATTTTAATCAAAATATTAATATAGAGCTTGAAGTCCGGAATTGTGATGCCACCAACGTTGGCTTTCTTTTTCAATATCCCTTTGGCTATTCGACCCAGCAATTGCACTATTGGGTGTTTACCCTAAAGATACAAACGTAGTGATCCAAAGGGGCACATGCACCCGAATGTTTATAGCAGCAATGTCCACAATAGCCAAACTATGGAAAGAACCTAGATGTCCATCAACAGATGAATGGATCAAGAAGATGTGGTACATATACACAATGGAATACTATGCAGCCATCAAAAGAAATGAAATCTTGCCATTTGCGACAACATGGATGGAACTAGAGCGTATCATGCTTAGCGAAATAAGTCAAGCAGAGAAAGACAACTATCATATGATCTCCCTGATATGAGGAAGTGGTGATGCAATATGGGGGCTTAAGTGGGTAGGAGAAGAATCAATGAAACAAGATGGGATTGGGAGGGAGACAAACCATAAGTGACTCTTAATCTCACAAAACAAACTGAGGGTTGCTGGGGGGAGGGGGTTTGGGAGAAGGGGGTGGGATTATGGACATTGGGGAGGGTGTGTGCTTTGGTGAGTGCTGTGAAGTGTGTAAACCTGGTGATTCACAGACCTGTACCCCTGGGGATAAAAATATGTTTATAAAAAATAAAAAAATTAAAAAAAATATTAATATGAATTCTGTATATTACAATCCAACAAAAGGAATTTACCAATAAATTTACTTTTACTATATATTTAAAGTGGGCATTGCCTTCAAAATGAGAAAAGTCTCAGTCCTTCTCTTTTCTCTCCTTCTCTTCTTCCATCTCCATCTGTTTAATATAGAAAGGCTGGCTGGGTTTATTTGATACCTCTTAGAAGACTCATGACCATCATTTATTTAATTAAATAAATCCTGACAGTTTTAACCCTGAAAATACTCTATAGAGTTTTTAATGCAAAATACATCTCGATGAAATACTGTCACCTGAAATTTGTAGCATCGTTTGGTCAGTTTTGATTTGGGGCTCATACTTGATATTATGTGTTTTTCTTATTCATCCTGTTTTGTATATGTGGCATGTTTTACTCCGTCTACAGTCAGCAGTATTTAATGTTGATATTTCAGTTTTTTGTTTTTTGTTTTTTTTTATAGATTTTATTTATTTATTTGACAGAGAGAGATCACAAGCAGGCAGAGAGGCAGGCAGAGAAAGAGGAGGAAGCAGGCTCTCTGCCGAGCAGAGAGCCTGACCTGGGGCTCGATCCCAGGACCCTGGTATCATGACCTGAGCTGAAAGCAGAGGCCTTAACCCTCTGAGCCACCCAGGCGCCCTGATATTTTGTTTTTTTTAAAAAAAGTTTTATTTATTTGGGGGGTACCTGGGTGATTCAGTCGGTCAAGCATCTGCTTACAGCTCAGGTCATGATCCTGTGGTCCTGGGATTGAGTTCCACATTGGGCTCTCTGCTTAGCACAGAGTCTGCTTCTCCCTTTCCTGTTCCCCCTGCTTGTTAGCATGAGAGTGGTGAACGGGCAGAGGCAGAGGGAGAGGGAGAGAATCTCAAGCAGATGCCCCACTGAGCAAAGAACCCAACATAGGTCTCGATCCCAGGACCCTGAGATCATGACATGAACTGAAATCTAGATTTGGGCACTCAACCAACTGAGGCACCCAGGCCTCCCTGATATTTTAGTTTTAGAGCTGATTTGCCCATTTCTCTAAAGTGCCTATTAGAGTACCTTTGATGAATTCTGGGGTTGGTGCATAGCTTAAGTCAGTTAATTCAAAACATACTCTTCAAATTCAGTCAGTCTATTCCAATACTTCTTTTGTGATTTTTACCGGTCAGTTTGATTTCTATTATAGGTAAGATAACAGGCTTTATTAGAAAATATTGTATAATTGTCTAAAGGGATTTTAATGTACTGATCTAATTTAAGTGTTTGATTTATCTTATGTAGTTCAAAAGTAACAAAATGATTAAAAGATTATATGCATGTTTTTATGATTAGGTGTTATATACAAGAGTTTGAGAATCAAAAGTTTAGGCCATACTTCTAGAAAAGAATTTTTTTTTTTTTTAAGATTTTATTTATTTATTTGACAGAGAGAGATCACAAGGAGGTAGAGAGGCAGGCAGAGTGAGAGGGAGGAAGCAGGCTTGCTGCTGAGCAGAGAGCCTCTATAAAGGAATTTTAAAGTCAATAGTGTATCTGGCCACAAAGAATCTGTTCCTGGCTCCAACATTATTAAATAGGTAAGACTGGATGTGTGTGTGTGTGTGTGTGTGTGTGTGTGTGTGTGTAAAAATCAGAGGCTGAACTAGCAGGAGAGAGAAATTATCAATAAAAAGTGAAATAAGAAGATGTTAACTGTTTTTTTTTTTTAATTTTATTTATTTATTTGACAGAGAGAGAGAGAGAGAGAGAGCGAGAGCGAGCAGGAGCGCCAGACAGCCAAAGAGCCAGAGAGCCAGAGGAAATGCAAGGGGAGAAGCAGAAGCAGGGAGCCCGAGGTAGGGCTCGATCCCTGGACCCTGAGATCAGAGCTGCAGGCAGATGCTTAACCAACTGAGCCATGTAGGTACCCCTGTATTTCTTTTCTTAAGCTTTTTTTTCCTCTCTTAATATTATTTAAGTTTCTAAAGTAATTACTTCCCAAGAAATGTAGCAATGAAAACATAGGGTTAGGGAATTGAGAAAATTCACTTTCAAGTGAACAAATTGTGTGACTTGATTTTTGGTTTGATTTAAGCAGGACATATTCAGCTGGTTCCTCCTCCTCCCCTTCTCCCCTGCTGAAGTAAAATTTTCAAAAGGTTAAATATTTATGACTCTCAGGCAAATATAATGTGAACACATGTCAAAGATTTTATTTAACTCAATGAGGGAAGAAATAAGATGATGAACACGTCTAAAGCACATTTGAGAATTTATACATACACGCACACACATAAAGGGATATTAGGATAAGATTATTCAGTTAGAAAAAAATTGTTACCTTCAACCAGACAATTTATTTACATTTCTTTGAGACAAAAACCTATAGGATACCTTTAACCAGACAGAGTTGTAAAATAGTCCAGTCAATAGAAAGTCAAGCCCAGTAATGCACTGAAAGAACAATACTTTCTTTTTCCTAGTTTTAAGTTCTGAGTAATTTTTATGATACCCATACTCTTAATACACATAATTTTGGCGTGTCTATAGTCCTCTGTCTACACTCACTCCCTTGGTGATCTCATTCAGTCATGTGGCTACAAATAACATCAATATTCTGATGACTCCCATGTTCTATCTACAGTTCAGACCTGTTTTCTGAACTCCAGACTCATTATCCAACTGCCTATGGTACAATGTCCTTAAGATACCTAGTGGATAGTTTAAAATTAATATATCTAAAACTGATCACCTGGTGTTCCTTTCTGTAAAAAGTCCACTTCAACTACAGCCCCCATCTCTGAATAATGGCTACTTTATTCTTTCGGATGATCAGAACTTATCCATACTTTATTATCTCATACTCCATAGACAATCCTGCAGGAAACACTAATCCATCTTCAAAATATATCAGAATCTAATTACTTCTCACCACCTCCACTTCTACCACCTTTTATATTATTAGCTATGTCCCTGCAGGGGGCTGAACTCCAGAGAGACAACTTTCTGAAATAAAGCAGGGCTTTGATTTGTCCAAGGGTAAATTAGTAGTTCTCTATAAACTTGAATATACAAAACAGAAAAGCTCTCCAGAGAATCCATTCTGCTGAAAAGTTCAATAAGTGGTATTATTGAGAAGAACATTATTTCTTTGATTTATAATTACTATGTAGCTATTCCTAATATCCCTAGGCACATATAACAACAACTTCCTCTGTTTAAGTATGTTGTGACTTTTATTTTTTTTTAATCTCAATTTTTTTCTTTTCATTTACGTAAGTGATAATGGTCACTCTTCAAAATAATTGGTTTCTCTGATGTACAGGTCATTCTGAAGGAAACAGAATATTCTGATGCTGTATGTATGTATGTATGTATGCAGAAAAGCTCTGTGTTAGTTTGCTGGGACTGCCATAGGGAAGTACCACAAAATAGGGAGCTTCAATAACAGACATTTATTTTCTCATAATTCTAGAGGCTAGATATCTGAGTTCAAGATGTTGGCAGGGTTGGTTTCTTCTAGAGGCCTCTATTCTGGGCTTAGAGGGCCATCTTCTCTCTGGGTTTTCACATGGTCTTTTCCCTGTGTCTCTTCCCTTCTTCATCTTCTTCTTCTTTTTTTTTTTTTTTTAAGATTTTATTTATTTGACACAGAGAATGAGAGAGAGAGAGAGATCACAAGTAGGCAGAGAGGCAGGCAGAGAGAGAGAGTAGGGAGGAAGCAGGCTCCCTGCAGAGCAGAGAGCTTGACTCGAGGCTTGATCCCAGGATCCTGAGATCATGACCTGAGCCAAAGGCAGAGGCTTTAACCCACTGAGCCACCCAGGCACCCCATGTCTCTTCCCTTCTTATAAGGACATCTGTCATGTTGGAGCAGGGCCCACCCACATGACTTCATTGTACCTTAATGACCCCTTTCAAGCCCCACCTGCAAATACAGTCACATTTTCAGGTACTGTGGGCTAGAACTTCAACAAATGAGTTTGGAGAAGGGGGACCACAGTTCACTGTGTCACAACGCTCTCATTTTGACAATGGACACAAATTTCCTGCTCACTTGGGTATCTGGCACAAATGCACTAACTAACGTGCATTATCAAGATTCCAAAATAAGAGAATTCCAGGCCCGGCCTGAGGCATTCTTTCCCTGCAGGTACCTGCTGGATCTGAAGATGCACTAATCTCGGTCAAGCAAATGCGGACAGTACATTAAGTTTGTACCTTTCTTGATTCAACAGAGGTTAGAAGACATTGAAAAACAGAGATAAAGTTGCATCAAGAAGAAGTCGTATCTTTTGCAAGTGGTAGTGAAAGACTATCTTCAGCACTTGTGAAAATTATTGCTTTGTTTCCATAATAATTGTAGATACCAGTTCATTCCCAAATATTTCAGCAAATAATTAACATAAAATTGAGATTTTCCATTCTTAAGTAGTCAGTTCCTCTGTTGTTAAGCAGAAAATCTAGGAGAGTTCTATAGTTAGAGATAATAGGCTAAATCAAAGAAGGAGAAAATAGTTATGATTTTTTAAAACCACTAATTGAAGCTTTAAGTGTCTGGCAGTGTTCTAGTGCTTTGGGGCTGAAATCTGCTCAGTTCCTTATTTTCCTTTGTCTGCCGTGTTCACCATGGTAACCTCAATAAAACTCCCCTCCTAAATGTTTTTCTTTTGAAGTGCAAAGCACCTTCTTAAAGAAGAAGGCTGGCAACCTGGTAGGAGTGGGTGTTTGAAAAATAAATGAAAAGTATTCTGCTCTCTTCATGATTGCTGTGGGTGGAAGGAGGTGAGGAAATTATTGAGGGGATAAGATTGGGTGAAAGAAACATTTTGTTTTGGGCTAAGAATCTGATTATTGAGGTAGAAAATTTATTTAAAATATGTTAGAGAAATATTTCCTGTTCCTAAAATTTCCTTATTTCTCATCGTAGAATTTGGATAAACTTTGTCCATACAAATTCATGATCCATTTTGGAATAGGGATTTCGTATGGGACACATATAGCCAAAACCTGATTCCATAAATTCTGCTTGGGTCCAGATTAGCTTTCTTAGGACTGTTTTGGCATACTTAACTAATGTGGGACTTTGAGTACACCATCAGTTCTCCGTAGGTTTCCTCCAGTCCCTCCCCATAAAATATGGAGGCAGTAGAAACCTGAGTTCTCAGCCTTGCTCACACATTGGAATCAGCTAGAGATGTTTAGAAAAATGCCAGTACCAGGGCCTTATCCAGAGATTTAAGGTCTGGAGTGATATCCAGATTTGATTCTTTTCTTATGTACCCAAGGCAATTTCAATGTCTAGCAAAGTTAAGAATCACTGTATTTATTGATTTCAAAGGGCGCTTCCAACTCCACCATTTTTTTTTTTTTAAAGAAAGTGTAAGTGCATAGGAGCGTGCAGGGGATAGGGGAAGGGGAAGAGGGAGAGAGAACCCCAGCAGAATCAATGCTGAGTGCAAAGCTTGACATAGACCCCAATTCCAAGATCCTGAGACCACTACTTGAGCTGAAACCAAGAGTTGGTCATCCCACCAACTGTGCCACCCAGGCGCCCCGTGGACTCTACCATTCTAAGGTATTCATATACAAATTGACTTTAGCAGGGCTTGACTCTCACAGGAGTATAAATTAGGTACCTTTATTTCAAATTTGTTATATTTGTTTCTGTTCAGGCTCCAAGAAAGAAAGGCATTAACTTTTAATTTAGGAACTTAGCATCTTTATTTCTTTTTATCCACTTATTTTCCAGATAAGCCCAAATCTTATCAATGTTCAGTGCAGAAGTAACACCTTCAGTTTCAAAACACCTTGGTTTTCAAAGAGTTTTATTGTTTAAAGATGGCTCAAAAGGCATTAACTTGATTCAATATTATTTTTGTGTGTGAAAAAAATGGCCAAACCAGTCAATAATGGCTTCTCAGATGACTTTACAACTTGAGGCATAGTGGATAATTTTCCTCTTTAGAACAGTGGTTCTCATTCCTGATGGCACTTTAGGATTGCCTGGGAAGACTTTTAAAAATCCTCATGCCAGGCTACATCCTAGATCAAATCAAGCTTCCCAGGTAATTCCAAAATGGAGCCATGGTTGAGAATCACTTGCTCTAGAATGAGGCTGTGTAGGCAAACGGTAACAAGCAACTGGTCAATGATGAAATGCTAAGAGTGTGTTAGATATCTCCTCCGTTAGAAACAACACCTTCTTTTGCCTCATAGATAGCACTGTCAGAAACGATTATTATTCTTCTGCTGAAGCTACCATGTGAACTGTTCCTTTAAAGGATTGGCATTGTTAGACTCCAACTATTTCTACTGAAGGGGGCAAATGAAACACTTCCTTCTTAAGCTGATGAATAAAATCTAGAGTGGTCTTCTCATAGACCTTTTTGAAGATGATTTAAACAGTGGATCAAAGAAGAACAAAAAAGACATTTTTATGGAAATGAATTTGTCAGGTTATATTATAACTCAAAAAGACTCAGGGAGGTATTGCTATTACATTTTCGGTTTATTGTTTCCTGGTAGGTAAAAATGCATATCAGTATTATTCCTCTGTGATTATGTATATTGTGATATTCACCGCAAACTAGAAGAGCCCAGAGTGTCAACACTGTAGTATCAAATGTGTGCTTAATTATCATTCTGGAACTTGGTTCTGGGGTCTCCCCAAAGCCTATAAATCATTATCAAACAAGAAAATCAAGTAATTAAGCTCTCTGGCCTGAATCTGATCTATACTCTCTAAATATATGCTCGGCATAAAAAAGTATTCACTCATCTGGCTAGTTAAACTCCTGTTAATGAACTTGCCTCAGGGAAATGATTTGCTAATGCCTTCTCAAACATAGGGAGTAAAAGAGCTGATTTCCTCCCAATCAAACATGCCAAATCTACTATTGTTTTCAGTGGCCTGAACAGAAAGCCAAGACTGACGTACATGAAAAAGGATGGTAGATGTATTAATAGGAGTTAGTAAAAACAAACAAAAAAGTTGCCTTCACAAATAACATCTGAGCTCTTCTTGAGATGATTCCAAGTCATGCTGCAAATTCATTAATTTGTCTTTCATTTCTAAAATCACACACAACAAGCAATTATTTAGAGTGAAACAATCGGTTTAATATTTATGGGCTTGAGGAAACTTGAATTTAAATTCAGTCTGGGATCTGAATTAGCACCATCTGAGTACAGAAAGAATTCAATACACATGCACAAATTAGTTTTAATAGCAGATATAGGTAAGATACATTTGTTTTACTTGATATACTTGAAGGACCTTTCTTGGACTTAAACCTATTTGTCTAGTTGACCGGGCATGATACAGGTTGAACACCCCACAGCTCCAGGGCCTTGGCAAAATTGACCTCCAGTGGCTTGCCCGTGCCTTTGGTGAGCCTCAGAGATCGGATGCAACCTCGAAACCTAACACTGGTTGTCAGACCGAACTGGTTGAGGCCATCTGAAAAAAATGAGAAATGGGCTCAGTTTTAAAATGTAGCTTCTATGTTAAAGGTAATTTTTAAAAGATTTTATTTTTTTATTTGACAGAGAGAGACACAGTGGGAGAGGGAACATGAGGAGGGAGAGGGGTAGAAGGAGAAACAGGCTTCCCTCCAAGCACCAAGCCCTATGTGGGCCTCCATCCCAGGACCCTGGGATCATGACCTGAGTAGAAGGAGACCCTTAAAGACTGAGCCACTCAGGCGCCTCTTTGTTAACGGAATTTTTTAAAAATTTAAAAATTTACAAAATTTTTAATCTCTAGTGTAAACATATAGTGTTGCATTGTTTCCAGGTGTACAACCTAGTGATTCAAGAATCCCATATACAACTGGGTGCTCATCGAGATAAGTGTACCCTTAATCCTGTTCATCTATTTTGCCCATCCCCCCACCACCTCCTCTCTGATAACCATCTGTTTGTTCTCTATATTTAAGAATCTGCGTTTTTGCTTTTTGACTTATCTTTTTTCCCTTCTTTTGTGCATTTGTTTTGTTTCTTAAATTCTACATATGAGTGGAATTATATGGTCCTCTTTCTCTGGTTGGCTTATTTAGCATTATACTATCTAGATCTATCCATGTTGCTGCAAATGGCAGGATTTAGTTCTTTTTTAATGGCTGAGTAATATTCCAGTGTATATGATATATATATATGTAATATATATGTAATATGTATATACACACATACCTATTACATGTTCTGGCCTCCTTTGTTAAATATTAATTGACCATAAAAAGGTGGGTTTATTTCTAAGCTTTCTATTCTATTCCTTTGATCAGTGGGTCTATTTTTGTGCCAGTATCATGTTGTTTGGATTACTGTAACTTTGTAATATGACTTGAAATCTGAAATTGTGATACCTCCAGCTTTGTGTTTCTTTTTCAAGATTGCTTTCACTATTTGGAATCTTTTGTGGTTTTATATAAATTTGAAGGATTGTATGAGTTCTGTGAAAAATGCAGTTGGCATTTTGATGGGGATTGCATTAAATCAGAAGATTGCTTTGGGTATTATGGAGGTTTTAACAATATTTGTGTTTCCAATTTATGAGCATGGGATATCTTTACATCTGTTTATGTCATTTTCAATTTCTTAATGTTTTGTAGTTTTCAGAATATAGGTCTTTCACCTCATTGGTTAAATTTATTCCTATGTATTTGATTTTTTGTGCAACTATAAATGGGGTTGTTTTCTCGTTTTCTCTTTTGGCCACTTCATTATTAGCGTACAGAAATGCAATGGATTTCTGTACATTGATTTTGTATTGTGACCTTACTGAATTCCTTATCCATTCTAGTAGTTTTTTGGCAGAGTTTATGGTTTTCTATATATAGGTATCATGTCATCTGCAGATAGTGAAAATTTTACTTCTTCCTTATCAATTTGGATTGCTTTCATTCCTTTTATCTTACCTGATTGCTATGGCTAGGACTTTTAGTACCATAAATAACAGTGATGAGAGTGGACATTCTTGTCTTGTTTTTTACCTTAGTGGAAAGCTCTCAGTTTTTCACCATTGAGCATGATGTTAGCTGTGGGGTTTTTACATATGGCCTTTATTATGTTGCGGTTAAACCTATTTGTTGAGGATTTTTATCATACATGGATGTTGTACTTTGTCAAATGTTTTTTCTGCACCTATTGAAATGATTCTACAGTTTTTATCCTTTCTCTTGTTGATGTAATGTGTTATACCAGTTGACTTGTGGTTATTACGTCAAAATTGCATCCCAGGAATAAACTCTATAGAGGTGATTTTTAAAAAAATGTATTGTTGCATTCAGATGCCTAGTATTTTGCTGAAGATTTTTTCATCTATTTTCATCAGCAATACTGGCCTGCAGTTCTCTTTTTTGGTAGAGTCTTATTCTGGTTTTGGTAATTCTGGCCTCATAGCATGAATTTGGAAGTTTTTCTTCCTCTTCTTTTTTTTGGAATAGTTTTTTTGTTTTTTGTTTTTTGGAATAGTTTGAGGAGAGTAGGCATTAACTCTTTAAATGTTTAAATGTTTGGTAGAATTCACTTGTGAAGCTATCTGGTCCTGGACTTCTGTTTGTTGGGAGTGTTTTGGTTACTCATTCAATTTTATTCCTAGTAATTGGTCTGTTCAAATTTTCTATTTCTTCCTGACTCAGTTTTGGGAGGTTCTATGTTTCTAGGAATTTATCCATTTCCTCTAGGTTGTCCAGTTGTTGGGATATAGTTTTTCATAATATTCTCTTAGAATCCTTGGTATCTCTGTGGTATAAACATCATTTCTGATTTTGAGTCTTCTTTAAAAATCTGATGGTTTATTAATTTTCAAAGAACCAGCTTTGGTTTCATTGATCTGTTATATATATATATTTTTAAGTTTCTGTTTCATTTATTTCTATGATAATCTTTATCACTTCTTCTGCTGGTTTTGGGTTTGTTGTTCTTTTTCAAGTTCCTTTACGTTTAAGGTTATGTTGTTTATTTGAGATTTTTCTTGATTCTTGAGACAGGACTATATTGCTATATACTTCCTTTTTAGGACCATTGTATCCCAGAGATTGTATCCGTATCCCAAAGATTCTGGACAATTGTGTTTTCATTTTCACTTGTCTCCATGTATTTTTTTATTTCTTGTTTAATTTCTTGGTTGATCTATTAATTGTTTAATAGCACGCTATTTAACCTCCATGTATTTGTGGTCTTCTCAGACTTTTTCTTGTGGTTGATTTCTAGTTTCAGTGCATTTTGGTCAGAAAAGATGCATGATATGACTGGGATCTTTCTAAATTTGTTGAGACTTGTTTTGTGGCCTAATATGTGATCTATTCTAGAGAATGTTCTATGTGCACTTGTAAAGAATGCGTATCCTACTGTTCTGGGATGGGATGTTCTGATTATATCTGTTAAATCCACCAGGTCCCCTATGTCATTCAAAGCCACTTTTTCCTTGTTGATTTTCTACTTAGACAACCTGTCCATTGATGTAAGTGGAATGTTAAAGTGCGCCCCACTGTTACTGCATTAATATTATTTCCTTTATATTTGTTATTAATTTTTAATGTATTTGGGTGTATAAATATTTACTATTGTTGTACCTTATTTTTGGATTGTCCCTTTAGTATCATATAGCGCCCTTCTTTGTCTCTTTTTACAGTCTTTGTTTTAAAGTCTATTTTGTCTGATAGAAGTATTGCGACCCTAGCTTTCTTTTCACATCCGTTTGCATGAAAAATGTTTCTCCATCCCCTTACTTTTGATCTGCAGGTGTCCCTAGATTTCAGATGAATTTCTTATAGACAGCATATAAATATTGTTTTTTTTATCTTGCTTTTTATCTTTTTTTTTTTTTAAATCCATCCTATTACCCAATGTCTTTTGATTGGAGCATTTAGTCCATTCACATTCAAAGTAATTATTATCTGATAGGTATGTATTTATTGCTATTTTGTTATTTGTTTTTACAGATCTCTGTTCATTTCTTTCTGTTCTCTTTTCTCACCATAAGGTGGCTTTCTTTAGTGATATACTTGGATTCCTTTCTTTTTTTGTTTTGCATATCTATTACTGGTATTTTATTTGATTACCATAGGCTTGTACATAACATCTGCATATGGCAATCTATATTAAATTGATAGTCACTTAAGTTTAAACCCATTTTTTATTCCTCTCCTCCCTACATTTTAGGCATATGGTGTCATACTTCACATCTTTTTATTTTGTGAGTCCCTTGACTGATTTTTACAGATACACATATTTTTACTGCTTTGTACTTCCTACTTTTCTTACTCTTATTTATGGTCTTTCCCTTCCACTCAGAGTCCCATTTAACATTTCTTGGAGGCTGATTTTGTGGTCAGGAACTCCTTTAACTTGTGTTTGTCTGGGAAACTCTCTCCTATTCTGAATAATAGCCTTACTGGATAGAAAATTCTTCGATGCAGATTTCTTTCCTTTTAGCACTTTGAATATATTATTCACTGCCTTCTGGCTTGCAAAGTTCCTGCTGAAAAATCTGATAGCCTTATGGGATTTCCTTTTGTATATAACTATTTTCTTTTCTCATGCTTCTTTTAAATTTCTCTTTTTATCACTATGTGTTTTGATGTGGACCCCTTGGGTTGATTTTGTTGAGGATCTTTGTGCTTCCTGGTCTGAATTTCTGTTTCTTTCCCCAGGTTTGGAAAGTTTTCAACTATTATTTCATCAAATAAGTGTTCTGCCCCCTGTTATCTCTGTTCTTCTGAGAGCCTTATAATGCAAATGTCCTTAACTCTTGATAGAGTCACTGAGTTCTCTAAGTCTATTCTCATTTTGCATAATTTATTTTTCTCTCACCTGCTTAGGTTGATTACTTTCCATTACTCGGTCCTCCAGTTTGCAGATGTGTTCTTCCGCTTCTGCTAATCTGCTATTTATTACATCTAGGGTACTTTTAATTTCAATTATTGTGTTCTTCATGTCTGATTGGTTCTTTTTTAAAAAATCTTTGTTAAGAGTCTCATTGATGTTCTCCACTGTTCTCTCAAGTCCAGTGAGTACATTTATGATCATTACTGTAAATTCTCTATCAGGCATATTATCTATATTTCACTTAGGTCTCTTGCTGTAATTTTGTCCTATTCTTTCATTTGGACATTTCCCTCTGTCTCCTTATTTTGTCTAACTCTCTGTATCTCTGTGTTAGGAAAGTCAGCTAAGTCTCTTGCTCTCAAAAGTAGTGGGTGAGTATGCCCTTTTAACAAGGCAAAGCTGGTCACCTGACAGAGGGAATGTGCCTCTGTGGCTGTGACCAGGCCAATCTGCCAAATGCAGGTAAGCAGGGGTGCACAGTTTTAACATGCCACATATGCCCTCTGTGACTGGCCACTGCTGCTGGCATGGAGGCCCTGCAAAGCATGAGGTTGGGAAATGCAGTGTTGGCAATGTTTGTGCTGGTCTTTGGAGGTAGGGAGGTCACAGAGCCAAGACTGAAGCAGGCCAGGCTGGAGTGTTTGGGGCTTAGTGTAAGCAAGTTAGGTAATGAATGTTGGGTCTGCCCTGGTTCCTTGCTGATGGCTGTGTGTTTGTGGTGGGAGGCAGGGGAGGGAAACGGCATCCGTTGGCTTCTTTGTTCCTGGAATAGTCTCCCAGCAATCTCTGTCTCTCTGGAACAGTAAATAACTCCCTCTTCTATGTCCCAGGTGTGTTTTAAATTGCTGTTTCTTTGCCTTTTTTTTTTTTTTTAAGATTTTAATTTATTTATTTGATAGACAGAGAGAGATCACAAGCAGGCAGAGAGGCAGGCAGAGAGAGGGGGGGGAAGCAGGCTCCCCGCTGAGCAGAGAGCCTGATGCTGAACTCGATCCCAGGACCCTGAGATCATGACCTGAGCTGAAGGCAGAGGCTTAAACCACTGAGCCACCCAGGCGCCCTTGCTGGTTTTTTTTTTTCTCCCCACAGGCTCTTTCTTGTGCTCTCTCTTTATGGGTGGGGACTTCTTACCATCCTTCTGGCTCTCTCAGAGTCAGGTCTGCTGATTTTTAACATTCCAGGCTTTACATCCTACTGGTGGTTGTTAAGAAGTGACAAAATTTGGCCTTTCTGATTTTCAAAGCCAGGTATTATAAGGATTTGTCTTCCCTGTGCAGACTCTCCAGTGTGATAGTCTCCTCTCTCCTTTCTCCACACCTGCAGCTCCCTCTCTCCCTTCTGCCAATAGCAAACCCAGCTCCTCACTAGGGTTGTGCCCTTCCTATGTCTTCAGTGTGGCCTCTTCTCTACACTTAGTTATGGAGTTTTTTCTTCCTGTCTTCAGTTCATTTTCTGGGTTATTTACACTGATGTGTATGTTATCGAGTGTGTCTGTGGGACAAGGTGAGCTTAGAGTCCTTTCTGCCATCTTCCCTGAAAATTTTTAAGGGAATGTTTTAAAGTCAGCTGTTAGCTGGACATTTTAGGTAAAGTTAGTGATTTTGTTCTTAGCTTTGCTCACAGTTAAACCTATAGCATTTCTGTAGTTATATGTTCTGAAATCTGGAGACCTGTAGAATTATGTATTTTAAGATAGCAATTTGGTTTGGAATGAATAAATTTATAGCTGTGTGGGATTTAATGAAAGAATTCAATTGATCAAATACTTTACTGAATTAGGATATGGGCTTTTAATGGTGACTTTATTAGTTTTTTACATTGTAAAAATACATCCCCAAATGTTAAGTTGGTTGAAAACTCACACAGATTTTGTTTTTGTTGCTAAGAAGACACTCCATTCTTTCAGCAGGCCTTGCAGGTGCTAACTAGGATCCCATTTCATAGACCATGAATGGAGAAATACACTGTCTCTTTCATAATATTTGGGGGTTATCCTGATTGAAGCGGAAGTAGGTTCTTTTCAAACTTAGAAGCAATTTTGGAAAAAGGAGTTGTGAACTGATCCCCATTGCTCCTGTATCTTTTTCTCCATTAACCACCTCTGAATATACATTTTGCTTGTTTTGTTAAGCAGAGGAGCTTTACATAAATGGGAATTTATGTAAAGAGAAACCATTTTTCTCTTGCCAAAATGCTGAATGACCATTCCAAGAATGTGTTATTGCTGTATTTGTAAAGAGGCAGTTGGGTTATTTCTCATCAAGTCGGGCACTCTTGTTTATGGTCACTTTTGGTAACTCTCTGTGGTTTTGATGTTATAATTCATGTGCTGGTTAGGGATTTTGAATGCAGATTTATTGCTTGGGTTTCTTTGTAATATAAACTCTATAATAACCTAAGGGGGAAATTAGCTGGTTTAACCCAATGATTTCCAGAACTTGAGGAAATAAGTTCCATTACATTTTATGATTCCTTTGGTATATTAATTTTAAAAAAATCAGAAAGAACACCAACTCTGGCCTTCATTGCTCTTAAATGCCTCATATCTTTTATAAGCCAAATTCATTTCCTCTAGCTCCCATCTCCCCATGAATGAAACTTTGGGGGCTATCATGTAAAGTTCAGTCCCATGTGGTTTATATAAGTAATATGCTCATTTTACACACTGGAAATTTCAGGTGAGGTGTTATTTATGGGAATAGATTCTAAAGCTAGGAAGTATATTTAAGCACACATTCTTGGACATATTTACAGAAAAATAAACATTTTAAATCCAGTAACAGCAAAGAAATTCTTGATGGAGTAGATAAGACTCACCTGGGAAACCACCAACAAACACAGGGTCATTTGTATCAGCTGATGTAGAGGCTTGGTTTGGGCTCTGGGCTTCCACTTGATTCCCATCTACTGTAAGCTCAATGCGGTGTTTGATCTTGTTGGCTGTGACTTTATGCCACTTTCCATCACACAAATGCCCTGGGATCCCAGCATCATAGACAGCAGTGAATCGGCCGGCACCATTGTCCACATGAAACATAAGCTAGAAAGTAGGAAATCAAACAGTCACAGAGGGTATCATCAGAAAGTTATCATGATGTCATGATGGTTCACATAGCAAAAATTGTTATGTTTCTAGGAGAGTCATCACCCGGAAGAGTTAGAAATGTATATATCTGGGGCATTTTAAAACTTAAAAAAAAATGTTGGCCGAAGTTAAAATACAAATTTAATAACCAGGAGTCACAAATTATGTTTTTTGCTTCTGGGCATTGTTGGGAGCAATAGGCAAGATGTGTGAGACTCATAATAATTCTGCTTTCAGAAAATGTGACATATAATTTGAGGCTAGCTGACCAAAAAAAAAAAAAGGACCTCATATGCACAGGGACAAATCCTACCATAGATCTTTATAGAGTGTGAGGGTTCTTAATGAACCTTACAAAATTTCTTAAAAGATGTTTAGAGTGATTCATTCATTCGATTTACAAATTCATTTTAGAGGATTATTTTTTTTAAAATGTAAGCTTTTGATGTTTTAATTGCATATATTCTTTTTTCCTTCATGGATTCCATTTTATATGCAGGATTGAGAATAACATCAATTACTTTCCTGGGCAGGCTTCATGTCACAGTGCCAAAGACTTTGAGCCAGGAGGCCAGTTAAATTCTTAACAATGAAAAATTTAGATTGGAAGTTCATGTCTAAATGAGAAAAATCTGTTTTCAGTAACATGGCACAGTCCCTGAAATTTGAGATGACAGAATTCTTTTGAAGCTGATGAAGGAAAGAAACATATTGAAACATTAAAAACACTCAGTCTGGCAACACATTTGACAAGGTAAAAGAAAAACACAAGGGTTTTAAAAAGAAGATGGCAAACTGCAATAGGTGAAAAGTTTGTAAATTAAATGTAATGTAAAGATTAAGATTTTACTACATTGGGTAGAGTTTGTAATAGCAGGACTTGGTGAGAAATACACATGCATCGTATTGGAACTTGTTACCCCAACAAATTGATAATAACAGTGGTTGTAAGCAGGCGATGAAATGAAGCTTACTCTAAGATGTAGTGAACGTGTTTGAAAATCTGCAAAGCTATTAGCCTCCCGCCTTCACCTTTTTCTGTTTTGCCTCTGATGATGGTTTAAAGACAGGAGGGGGAGAGGAGGCAACGGAAAGCATATTTGAGGTTACCATGTGGTCTTTCTTCTTGGGAGGCCACAACACTATATGAGTGGAAATATGACCAGAGATGTAGTATGATTCCTATTTAAGAGCCAGAGAGAAAACTTGGGTAACTTCTTGCTTTGTCTGCCTCTTTACCTGCTGCCTGTACAAAGTATATCCACTGGTCATTTCGTTGCAGGATGCTGTTCAAAGGCAGCCAGGGACTGGAGATGTGTTTAGAATTAGCTTACCCATTGTGAGCAAATTGACAAAATTTATTATACTAATATAAATTTAGTATAAATCTGCACTTTGTTTGAAATGGTATCAAGATGCTTTTCAATAACCACTGAGAAAGTGGATTGTCAGTTGGCCACCTTGACTTCTTAGAAGTGCCTACTGGGTTAGTAGAGGCAAAGACTGATTTTAGACAATGCAGGCCTCTCCTCTTTTTTTCCATTGGAATCTATAGTTTTACATACAGGGTATTCATGTACCTTTAACAACACAGTAAGAGCCAGAGATCTAAAACCATCTGGCCCATTATTCGTTAACACAGTTGGCTTACTGTAGAATTAGCACATCAAGAGTTTACACTGGTCTACAGAGTAAGTACGCTGAAAACACACATTAGAGATAACCTAGATGGATGGAAAGATATAATCTAGTTTCTCCCAACAAAGAACACAGTAGGGCTTCACAAAGAGGTTCTTACATATGAACAACACTATTGTGAGGAAATCAGAAACAGTTCAAAAACTGACACTCACCTTTTCATCAATCATTTCAATACCCATTCCATCCATTTTCTGACTGCTGATTCCCAGAAGAACTCCAGTGGTTCTAGTTGTGCGGAACTCAAATTCTACAAGAAGGTCCAATCCTACTTTGAATGCACCAACTGTAAAATGAAGATTTTTTTTTTTTTAAATCATGAATTATAGTTTAGGGATTGTTAATTCAAATTCGTACAAAGCCGTGGTTTAGATTTCATCAGTTCAGATGTCAGTCAATTATAATAAGTTTCAGACTCTGTTATGGCCCATACTTCCAACTACTGTATCATATGACACACTTTATAGTTAGTGCTTATTTTCTTGGTTGCCTTCCCTCCTGGCATGTAAGTTCTGGGAGGGAAATTTTATTTTTGTGCCTACCAAAGTATCTGGCACACGGGGAGGTTTAATACATAGTTGTTGAATAAATAAATGGGTGAACCCACACTGAGATTAACTCAAAGAATCTCATAGCACTATATGGTTATGATAGAAGTCCTACTGTTAGATTAAGTCTAGCATTTCAGTGATTATTCAGTAAGATTTTACCAGGTCACTCTAAGATTACTATGCCACAGTGATCTGAAAGGGTTCAAACTTTCCCATTTTATTAATAAAGAAAGGAATTACAAGCACAGTTTTGAAGGAATAGAATCTGGGACACAAATAGATGTTTGCCAGTTCATCCAGGCAAGATTTTTCTATAATTTCCTATATTTGATACATTATTTAATCTTTTAGAGAATATTTAAGACCTGCCTCTTAGAAACAAAATCATTCATTAAGAGCAGGCTAGACCACATGAATTGCATGGGTGCTAGGGAAGAATTCATGGAAACTTTCTGCATGTCCTCTATTTATTAGGCAAGAAATAAGTGCTGTGTGTAACCACCGTTGTCTCTTGTGAAGGGTAGTGTCACTTATGTGAAAAACTTGTTGTTCTACTCAGAACCTTGATGGCTTTGCAATGTGCACAGGTGGATTTGGAGCAGATTTCAAGAGAAAAAGAAGCAATTGTTCTGCAAAATAAAACAGAAAGTGCTTGTTTTTAATCCCTGAAAGGGAGAAGTAAGGAACAACATGAAGCAGTTCAGCTGAAGACAGAGAGAGTGAAGTGGCCAGCAAAAGCCACAGTGATTGGGTAGATAAAAAGTTTTTAAAGGTTTAATTGAAGTTGTATCTTTCCAGTGACATAAACTTTTCTAACTGCCCAAGTCTTATATAAATTGTATTACACTCTCCATTGAGGGGATGGCAGGAGTTGTTGGAAATTGGTGAGGCTCCTCATTTTCTGGTCCAGTTTGATCCAGAACCAAAAGAGCCCAGGCAGAATGGCAAGTCAGTATATCAACCACTGAACCTTGCCATCAAATTTGACTAAGAGAATACCAGCCATCTGTGACTTTGCAGAAATCTTGGGGAAGACTGGATTTTCACTGCACGTACAATATTGGACTCATCATTACTGCCAGTGTTTTAATGTTTAACGTATCCTTTTTTAATTTCTTTTCTGCTTCTGGTATAGGTGAAATGTCCCACTTTTACTCTTTGTTCGAGGGCCCTGCCCCTCCATCTCTGAAAACTTTTGCATGTAATTCCTGATTTCCCCAACCAAGATTAATTTTTCTTCTAAATATCCACAGAAAATTGCTTGTATGTCTTTTATAGTTTTAAATATTTTTTATTTGACTTCTTATGATTTCTGAACAGACCAATACTTACCTATTGATAGGATATTTTTGAAGGAAGGAACAATACCTTATTTACTTCCATTTCCCATTATAACTTCTATATATTATGTGTGCATTAATTCTTTTCTAAAAATAAATGCATGTATCTATGGTAACCCTAGGACTAAATAGGCTATGTTAATAGTCTATGTTAATGCCTTTTTTGGTTATTATATAGAATTTATTTTCTTTCCTCTTTTCCAAATTGTGCATTTAATATCAGAGATCCAGACTTGGTCTGGAAATGCTCACTAGAAGGGGCAGATCCTTAAAGTCAGGGGAAAAGGACGAGCCATCATCACCATCAATGAGACATAGACACTAGTATGTGTGTATTGGGTGTATGAGTGGGTGATTATGACATGAAGACTCACAAAGAATTGAAGAGAGGAAGAAAGAAAAATGCTATCTCATTTTCAGAAAGGTAGACAGGGAAAACTGGAAAGTAGATAAATTACATGTGTAAACATATAGACCTTATTGTAGAACTAAATTTATTTTGATATTGATCTCTAGGGAAGAAGATGAAATAAACTTTCCAAATAGCCTTTTACTTTCTTTTTTCTTAGTTTGCCTAAGAATAAGATACCTTAATGTTTGACATTTTTATTACTTCTATACATTTTTATTTCTGATTTAGGTATACTAATTTAAGAAACCCAGGGCTTTTATTTTCCCCTATAAGCAAGAAGTTAATATTGGTACATACTCAATATTCAACAGGAAAAAAATGGGAGTGCCTTACCTGCTTTGGCAAAACCTGTTCCATCAAAATATGTTCCTTTCTGAGCATTAGCAAAACATGTTCCAACATGGAAGCTGGAGGTTGGCTGTTCGAGGTCAGCGGGGGCCTCCACCATCTGAAAATTCCTGATGCAGCCATCAATGCTGTAGGTCACCTAAATATTCAGGTCAGAAAAAAACAAATATCAGGTTTTACCAGATCTTTGCCTTTATATGGAACTCAGCAATTTGTGGGGATGCTGTGTGCTTGCAATCATTGGCCAGTTGTCTTAAGGTAGCCCCCAAACTACCTGGAGCTGTACTATCACCCCAAGCTCCCCTCAAAAAGTGCAGAGAATCCTGTGCTGTGCTTTTCCACTAGGATTTATCTTTCCTGTGTCTAGATTGTTCTGATATTCTAAATAGTGTACACTGTGTCTCTAATGTGACCTCTGGTTTGCAGAACTATGTGCTCCATGTGAATATCATAACTTTTAATTAGTCTCTTATGCTGGATCTGGTCCAAGATGGTGTGATGTAGGAAGATCCTGAACTCACTTCCGTGGACCCACTAAATCTATAACTGCTTATGAAGCAATTCCTCCCGTAGAAGAATCGAAGGCTGACCGCATAGCACAACGAAAGGTAAAGAGAATGGCAAGAGACATAGCAATGAAGGGAACCTCTACCCCTAACACTATGAATAGCTGTGGTGAGGGATAGTGCTGAGGGACTGAGAACAGATTCCTCTACAGAAAAAGAGCAACTAGTACCTAAAAGGTTCAGCTCCAGAATGCTGCCAAATGGCTGGGGAGCTGCTGGAACTCTCTGGGTCAGTGGTCTGGTCTAGTGAGAGCCATAGTTTATGTTCCCCTCTACCCTTTTTTAAAATTTTTAAAAGAATTTATCTACTTATTTGACAGAGTGAGATATGGAGGGAAAGGAAGAAGCAGGCTTCCCACCGAGCAGGGAGCCTGATGTGGGGCTTGATCCCAGCACCCTGAAGGCGGATGCTTAACAACTGAGCCACCCCAGTGCTCCTGTTCCCCTTCCATGTTGATAGCATGGAGGACAGCAGGAGCCTCCATGAAGCCCCAGGCCCATAAATTACACCAGCTCCAGCTGTCCCACCGAGACGACCCCAGGGTAATACACACCTGGTCAGTGCTACCACTGGTCAGTGCTCCCTCTAGCTCCAGCAGTCAAACCAAGATTACACAGGAGCAAAGCATATTGAAACACTCCAGGCCTGTACTACCTCAGCTCCAGATGGCATGCTAGGGCACCCCCAGCACAGACCACTCCAAGATCTTCTGACTGATGCCTGACTGAGCACCCCCAGGGTGCTCCCTGCACTGAGTGCCCCAGGAACCACCAGGCCATGCTTGGCTCACTTCCAGCTGTTCCACCAGCGGACCCCCCCATGGGGAGCACCCCAGGACTCTCCAGCCTGTATCCAACTTCAGCTCTAGCCACCCTAGGACGGCCCCCTCTGCAGAAAGTCCCCCAGCTTATACCTGCTTTAGCTGTCCTGCCAGGGTGTCCTCAGCACAGAGAGCCCTGGGAACTCCTGGATCGTACATACTTTGGCTTCAGTTGTCCTATCAGAATAGGAACCTCAGGACCACCCCAGCACATACCCAGTTCAGCTCCAGCACAGAGTGCCTTGTGACCCCTAAGCCCATGCCAGCCAGCAAGAGTCACCAGGAACACACAGTCTGCACAGGGGATGACCATACATAAGACCATTCCTTACAATTTAGGAGAAGTAGCTGTTCTGAAACACAAAGTCAAGCAAAATGGGGAAAAAGAAATATGTTCCAAACAAAAGAACAAGGCAAAACTTCAGAAAAAGAACTACATGAAATAGAGATAAGCAAGATGCCTAATGAAGAGTTTTAACTAATGATTGTAAAGATACTCACTGGACTGGAGAGAAGAGTGGAGAAGAACTCAGTGAAAACTTCAACAGAGATGGAAAATATAAAAAGGACCAAATCAATTTTGAAGAATATAATAACTGAAATGAAAAATACATTAGAGGGATTAACAGGAGATAAACAGAGGCAGAAGAGAAGATCAGTAATTTGGAAGATGGTAATGGAAAACACCTAGGCTAACAGAAAAAAGGAAAAAGAATTTTTAAAAAATAGGATAGGTTAAGGATCTCTTGGACGACATTAAGCAAATAAACATTTGCATTATAGGGGTGGCAGAAAGCTTCCTTAACCAAGGAAAGGAAATAGACTTCCAGGTTCTAGAAACACAGATAGTTCTAAACAATAATTAAAATGCCAGAGATTAAAGATAAAGAGAGAATTTTTAAGAGGAGCAAGAGAGAAGCAAAATTATGTACTAGAAAAATCTTATGGGTCTTATCTGCTGATTTTTTAGTAGAAATTTTGCAAGCTAGAAGGGAGTGACATGATATATTCAAAGTGTGGAAAGAAAAATAAAACTTATAACTTATAATAATACTCTACCCAGCAAGATTATCATTCAGAATTGAAGGAGAGAAAAAAGAGTTCATCATCACTGAAGTGGCCTTGTAAGAAACGTTAAATGGACTTCTTTGAAGGGTAAGGGCATAATTAGATGTAAGAAAACTATGAATAAAAACAGGTAAAATATGACAGCATAGACATAAAGTGTGGAGGAGGGAGTAAATATTTTCCTTTAGAATGTGTTTGACTTTAAATGGTGATCAATAGAGACTGTTATGTACTTGAATATTACATGTGACCCTCATGGTAACCACAAACCCCAAACATATAATAGATACACAAAAATATAAAGAGAAAGCCAGCCATGACACTACAAAGAGTCGTCAACAACAAAGAGTGCAATAGAAGAAAGAAATAGAGAACTATGGAAACAATGAGAAAGCAATTAACAAAATGGCATTAAGTACATATTTAATTATGTTAATATAAATGACCTAAATGCTCCAATCAAAAGACAGAGAGTGGCAAAATGGGTAAAAAAAAGCAAGACCCATTATTTGTTTTATACAAGACACTCACTTCAGACCTAGAAACACTTACAGACTGAAAGTGAAGAGATGGAAAGAGCTATATGGTGCAAATAGAAGAGGAAAAAAAAGCCAGGGCAGGGGTATCTATAATTAAACAATACAGACTTTAAAACAAAGACTAACAGGAGACAAAGAAGGACATCACACAATGATAAGGGATCAACCCAGCAAAAGGATATAACAATTGTAAATATATATATTCACCCAATATCATAGCATCTAAGTACATAAAGCAGATATTAACAGACATAAAAGGAGAATTGACAGCAATACAATAATAGCAGGAGATTTTCATACCCCACTTATATCAACAAATACATCATCCAGGATGAAAATAGGGAAATAGTGTCTTTGAAGGACATACTAGATCAGATGGACATAACAAATATACACAGAACATTCCATCTCAAAACAACAGAATACACACTCTCTTTAAGAGCAAATGAAATATTCTCTAGGATAGATCACATGTTATGCCACAAAATATGATTGGAGACTGACATCATTTGCATCTTTTCTGGTCACATGGTATAAAGCTAAAAAAACGTCACAAGAAAAAAATTGAAAAAAAAATGTGGACACTAAACAGCTTGCAACTAAACAACCATCAGGTTACTGAAGGTATTAAAAATGAAAATGAAGGGGTGCCTGGGTGGCTCAGTGGGTTAAGCCTCTGCCTTTGGCTCAGGTCATGATCCCAGGATCCTGGGATCGAGCCCCACATCGGGCTCTCTGTTTCAGCAGGGAGCCTGCTTCCCCCTCTCTCTCTGCCTGCCTTTCTGCTTACTTGTGATCTCTGTCAAATAAATAAATAAAAAATCTTAAAAAAAAAAAAAAGAAAATGAAAATACAATGGACACAGCAAAATCAGTTCTAAGGGGGAAATTTATAGCAATTGATAGGCCTACCTCACGAAAAATAATCTCAAGTAAAAAATCTAACCTTATGTATAAAATAACTAGATAAAGAACAAATAAGAACAAAAGTGAAGAGAAGAAAGGAAGTGATAAAGATCTGAGCAGGAATAAATGAAAGAGACAAAACAATAGAAAAGATCATGGGGTGCCTGGGTGTCTCAGTCAGTTAAGTATCTGCCTTCTGCTCAGGTCATAATCCCAGGGTCCTGGGATAAAGCCCTGCATCAGGCTCCTTACTCAGCAGGGAGTCTACTTCTCTCCCTCTCCCTACCTGTTGCTCCCCCTGCTTGTGCTCTCTCTGCCAAATAAATAAATAAAATCTTAAAAAAAAAAAAATCAATGAAACCAAGAGCTGATTTTTTTGAAAAGGTAAATAAAACTGATAAACCTTTAACTGGACTCACCAAGAAAAAAAGAGTACCTAAATAAAATCAGAAATGAGACAGAACAATTGATACCACAGAAATACAGAGGATTATAAGAGACTACTATGAAAAATTATATGCAAACACATTGGACAATTTAGAGAAATGGGCAAATTCTGAGAAGTAGACAATCTTCCAAAACTGAATTAAGAAGAAACAGACAATCTGGAGAGACCAATTGCTAGTAAGAAAATTGAATGTGTAATCAAAAGCTACCAACAAACAAAGTCTTAGACCAGGTGGCTTCGCAGGTGAATACTACCAAACATTTAAAGGAGAGTTAATATAATATACAGAAGATATATAATTAATATATAATTCCTCTCAAACTATTCTAAATAGTAGAAGAGGAAGGAACATTTTCAAATACATTCTATGAGGCCAGCATTACCAGACAAATACCTAAACCAGACAAATATGCCACAGAAAAAAGGAGAACTATAGGCCAATTATCTCTGATGAACATAAAAGCAAAAAATCCTCAACAAAACATTAACAATCCACATTTCATGGCATATTAAAAATACAATCAAATAGGACTTATTCTAGGGATGCAAGAGTGGTTCAAAACCATTCAAAAACCAACATATACTACCTTTAACACAATGGAGAATAAAAATCATTTAATCCTCTCAATAGATGCAGAAAAAACACTTGATAAAATTCAACATCTGTTAATAAAAACTCTTAACAAGGTGGGTTAGGAGGGAACATACCTCAACATAACATAATAAAGGTCATATATGAAAAACCCAGAATTAAGGTACATAGGGTGAAAAACTGAGAGCTTTTCTCTAAGATCAGGTTCAAGACCAGGATGTCCATTCTTGACACTTTTATTCGACATAGTACTGAGTATCCTAGCCACTGCAATCAGGCAAGAAATAAAAGGTGTCCAAATTGGTAAGGAAGAAGTTAAACTGTTAAACTGTCATTACTTGCAAATCACATCCCATAAAAAAAACAAAAAAAAACAAAAACAAACAAACAAACAAAAAAACCCAAACCCTTAAAGACTCAGCCAAAAAAATTATTAGAAGAAATGAATACAGTAAAATTACAAGATACAAAATTAATACCCAGAGATTAATTGCATTTTTATATACTAATAAAAAAGTAGCAGAAAGAGAATTTAGAAAATAATTCCACTTACAACTGCAATAAAAAGAATAAAATACCTAGGAATAAACTTAACTGATGAGGTAAAAGACCTGTACTCTAAAAACTGTAATGCACTGATAAAAGAAACTAAAGATGACACAAACAAATGGAAAGATATTCTGTGTTCATGGATTGAAGAATTAACACTGTTAAATAAATACTGTTAAAGTATCTACAGATTCAAGGCAATCCCTGTCACTTTTCACAAAAGTAGGACAAATAATACTAAAAATTTACTGTATGGGACCACAAAAGACTCCAAATAGCCAAAGCATTCTTAAGAAGGAAGAACAAAGCTGTAGGTACCAATTCTAGATTTCAAGGATACTACAAAATTTTAGTAATCAGAGCAGTATGACACTGGCACAAAAGTAGACACATAGTTCAATGGAAAAGAACAGAGATTCCAGAAATAATCCCACACTTATATGGTCATTTAATCTAAAACAAGCAAGAATATACCATGGGGAAAAAAACTGCCTCTTTAAAAAGGTTACTGGGAAAGCTGGACAGCAACATGTAAAAGAATGAGACTGGACCACATAACACCATACACATGAATATACTTCAAATGGATTAAAGACCTCAGTGTGAGACCTGAAACCATATAACACCTAGAAGCAGTAATTTCTCTGACATCAGCCACTGCAGTATCTTTCTAGATATGTCTCCTTAAGCAAGGGAAACAAAAACAAAAATAAACTATTAGGACTACACCAAAATAAAAAGCTTTTGCACAGCAAAGGAAACCATCAAGAAAATGACAAGGCAACCTATTGAATGGGTGAAGATACTTGTAAATGATATAGCCAATAAGGGGTTTATATCCAAAATGTATCAAGAATTTATGCAACTCAACACCAAGAATAATCCAATTAAAAATGGGCAGAGGATATGGGTAGATAGTCTTCCAAAGAAGACATACAGATGGCAAGCACACACACTATGTTTTTTGCAGAATTATTTACAACTGCCAAGACAGGAAAGCAAGCTAAGTCTATTATAGATGAATAAAGAAGATGGTATTTAAATATAATGGAATATTACTGAGCCATAAAAAGAACGAGATCTTGCCATTTATGCAACATGGATGGAGCCAGAGGGTACTATCTAAAAGAAATAAAGTAGAGAAAACAAATATCATATGATTTCACTTATATGTAAGATCTAAAAAGAAACAAAGAACCCAAAACAAATAAATGAATGAACAAACAAAAAGCAGAAACAGACTCGTAATAATAGAGAACAAATTGATGGTTGCCAGAGGGGTGGAGGTTGGAGGATGGGCAAAATGTGTGAAGAAGAGCAGAAAGTATAGACTTCCATAAATGGAATGAAGAAGTCATGGGAATAAAAGGTATGGCATAGGGAATATAGTCAATGATATCACAATAGCGTTGTATAGTGCCAGATGGTTCTATACTTGTTGGGAGCATAGCATAATGCATAAATTTGTCGAAATACATGTGTACCTGAAACTAATGTAACATTATGTGTCAACTATACAATTAAATAAAATTTTAATTAGCCCCATATGTTTCTATTAATAGTTTAGTAACCTTACTAAATATACATTTTGTCATAATCTAATTTCCAATTCCATTTGGGAAGGAGCATTAAGTTCGGCTTAGTGCTTCTTCCTTAGGAAAATCTAATGAAAACAGTGAACTCTTTTCTAAGAAAAAGCACATGCACTTAGAGCTTGTAAGTTTGCATGAAGCATTTAGAGTTTAAGGGCCATAAAAATAATGCAATCATACTGTGCTCCACTCTATTTCATCTGGTTTTAGGGACACATGATAATCACTCTTGCCACTCTCCAGAGACTCTTATTTTGATAGGCCTGGGTAGCATATCCAAAAAGTAAGAAAGGAACATATTCCTGATTACCCACAAGGGGAGCCAAAGGCTGAGAATTACAACTATGATGAACAGAGGTCTTTGATGAAGAACAATGCTGCATTATCACATGATCTGAGTATAGAAATGTAATACATTTCTTTTTAATATATTCTCCAAAAACACTGATTCCCCTTTGTTTCTTAAAATCATGCTCTCCAAAGGAAACCAGGACACATAGTCCGACAAAACACATTGTGAACACTGGTTTATAACGTGTGAACTTTAAATTTTGAATCCTGTACTGTACTCTAAACACTGCAGTGCAATACTGGACAAATGCAGTTTAAGTAACCGCATCTCTCAATATTTGTGAAATCTCTAGTCCTGAAACAATATTATCATCATTATCTTCCTTGTTTTCTAGTGTTTCTATATGCTTTGTACTCCTCCAAACACTTTCAGTGTAATACCCCATTTAATCTTTAGAGTAACCTTGTTTGTTTGGTACTATTATCCTAGTTTACAAAAGAAGGAACTGTGTCAAAGGAAGATTAAATAACTTGCTGCAGACCACACAGCTAGTTAATAATTAAGTAGGTGTTCAAACCTAGGGTCCACACTCTTTGGTGATATTACCTCTCCTAGTCAAATCTGTCTAGGAAACCTGTCACTTCTCCGAAAAGACGATTTCCTATTCACCTCTAAGTGGTCAGGGGCCAATATGATCTAATAATTGAACATACATACATGACCCAAGTAGTTATTTAATCCACACACACACAATGAATAAATTAGACTCTTACTGGACCAATTCTTCGGGTAGTGTAATTGATGGGTAGCCCACCAACATACAGCATTCCCACAACATCCAGGATATCCGCTTTCTTGGGGCTGACAGTTCTGTTGGAGGCATCATCCACATAAATAATTCCTTCTTGTTTAATTCGCACGATCTTAATCTACAAAAAGAAGAGGAGTCCTTAAAGCCAATCATGGATAAATTTCAATTATGCAGAGTGTAAATGTAGGAACTTTTTGGATCTTTGTCAGGGGAAAAAAAAATGAAAGAATTTACTAAGTACCCAATATGTGTGAAAACCATAAGTGAAATTAAACCAGTTTTTACAGACTATTCCATACTCTGTCTTTTCCATGACTACCATCTCCAAAAGGGTACAAAATCATCCTGGGTGAGTTTTAGATTAAAGACTTTTTGAGAGGTTGCCAAGGGAGCCCATGTATCAGGAGGCATGCGTGTTGCCAGGAGCCTTGCCGATTGGGAGCCCTGTCTTGAATTAAGTGGGTTGCAAAAATCATGTCTGGTTTTAAACATGCATTCGTTTGAGCGAAGCCTGCTCTCCGCCCCCCCCCGCCCCATACAATTTCAGACCTGCTACATCCCTCTGTCTTAATAGGCACTTCTCCCTCAGAATGGAAGGAGCACATCAAGGCTGCACAGCCGTTTCCACAGCAGTCTCGATCAGTACAAAGGGAGGGAGGAAGATGGCCAGCTCCCTGATGCTGAAATTTCAGTAGTGGGGTGAATTCTCTTTGGGTGCAGGGCAAAATCGGGGCTGTCAAGACTGGCTTGGGTGTAAAAAAAAAAAAAAAAAAAACTTGAATCTGAGTTTAGGGAAAGGAAAGGGTGACCCAGTCTAATGCTGGAGTACAACAATGGTTTAAAATGAATCTACATCAGGCTTAGAATAATTAAGACCTCATTTTACATTTACCTATTCTGGTTTGGGAAGCAATTGTTAAAAAACAAATCTTCGAAAATAAATCCCTCCTTTCTTAATCCCACAGGCATTGTGGACCAACAATATGTCAGTTTTTCAAGTGTCCTGTTTATTCTATTAGCCAGAGAGGAGAATGAGCCTTAATGAGAGCTCCTTCATGAAGATCTGTATTTGCCACTTATAAGTTCCCAGACAAACAGGAAGATTCCGTTTCTTATTTCCAAGATAACAAGTTGATTGACTTTCCATTTTTATTGTATTTTTTCAGGTTCTCTGCCTTTCTATAGGATATGCCAAGGCACAGTATGTTAATATATAAAATCCACCACCTAATAATATCAAACTCTCAAAATTAAACATTTCATTGGTCTGCCGAGGGAAGCTTTACTGAATAGGCGATCACAGGTGCAGAAAGAAATTCTGAGTTTTCGTTTTCATCAGGCAGTATATTATCTATTTGCAGTCATGCCAAAGAGGACAGTAAGCTGGCAGATGAGCCTTCTGTGCCCATAATAGTACCGGTTTCTGGGTGTAAGGCCAGTGTTTCAAAAGTTGTTCCAAATGGCTATTGGTGGAAATGCAGCCCTAGAGCCCTTTAAACCTGATCCAGCAGATTTTCAGACTCTTGGTTTTCACAGACCAGTATGGGGTATGATGGGGGAGGGGAACCCAAGTATTAGTGCCCATTTTTGTTTACCAGCTTTTAAGTTTGTCAAATATTATTTCACAAAAGAGAGGCAATTTTAGCACCTCAAAAGGAAGAAAATGTAATCTCGGAGTAAATATTACTCCTTTACATGGAAGACATAGAGCTTTAAGATTAACATGCTCCATCGTCTCCCATTTCTCACTGAGAGTAGCAAAAATGTCTTCAACGACCTGGCCGTGGCGGGGTGGGGTGGGGTGGGGGTGGGGGTGTGTGCTGCGGTGGAGAGGGACAGATGTTTGGGAACCACAGCTGTATAGCAATAATGGCATCTTGTGGTACCATGATGAAGCCTGTGAGTGACTGAACATAAACCTGTCCAGGTCCGATTACACTTCCCAAGGTTGGGCTGTTGTCTGTGCACCAGCTTTATTTTTAGCCTCAGCAGCATAAGAGTAGCATCGGAGTCAGGATCGGCCCTGGCAAAATTGTATCTGCACCAGGGGAATGCCAAAGGATGCCACCCAGCTTCCCCCTCAGGGGACACTGCTGACCTCCCATGGGCTATTATTACCTTGTGCCACTGACCATCGTTGATTTTGGTGGGGATCATGGTGTTGGTGTCCCCACTTCCCAAGTCATAACTGAAATAGGGAAATCCATTTCTCAGCTGAACGGTAGCAAAATCCGCGTGATTGATCCGAGCCATATAAAAAAGCAGGCCAGATTCAGCTTCAGTTCGCACTTCAAACTCGATTGTGAGGCTGGGAAATGAAAGCGTGCAAAATGAAACAGAGAAACAAAAGCATTCTTATTCTGAGATTAAGTTGCCTCCGTGGGTGAATTTTCATAAAGGCCAGTAAAACGTTCTCTGAGAGGAGGACTTTCCAGGTGATTTCCAAATCCACTTTTTCTGCTGATTTCCAAAACCGAGCTCCTTGGGCTCAGGCCAATAGAATTGGATTCTCTACTGTACTCTGTGAATTAAAAGGCTTACCGCGTTAATGAAAACGCATAGTTGATTAAAACTTGAATCAGCGCATATTCTCAGTCCTTGCGTTTATCAGTTCTTTCCCAATATCTCGGAAGAATACATACCGATTTTTAACTTTGGTGTCATCAAAGGCAATTGCAATGTGGCTATTTCTTGAAAGCCCAAACTGCTTGCTCCCTATCAAAAGAGCTGGTTCTGATTCTGTTCCACAAGGACCCTGCAAAATTACCCAGGAGAGAAAGAGGAGATTATGGACTCCGCTCTTTAAAAATTTAATCCTGTTATCTAAGTGTTTCTTCTATTTTCGCTTAATGTTCTTGTGTAATCTTACTGAAGCTCCTTAAGAGGAAAACTGGTCTCTTACATATCTCGGTACTTTACTACATAGTAGGCAGTTCCTGTGAAATGTTCAGTGAGTGGGAATCCATCTTCTTATACTGCGCCCTTGACTTGCCAAATCAATGTGCCCCAAAATATTTATGAAACAGTTCATGTTTTCATTACCCTCTAAGGGGGAAAAAAAAAAAAACTGTTGATGTTTATGAAAAAAACTGGAATTTCTTTTTCAGGTTTACTTTACTTACGAAGAGTTATACTCTTCGAAGATGGGATGGGGAAAATGACAAACTAGCCACCAAATTAGAAGAGGAGAAAAATGTGCTCCTTCTGGCCCTCCCCATTTCTCTCTCCCACTGTATTACTTTTTCTCGAAAATTATCACTCTACTAGAAGGCTTCCATGAATTTAGACTTTCAAGATGGTGTATCTAAACTTGCAAGTCAGGCCGTTCGGGCCCTGAGCCAGTTGCTAGGCAACCCAGTACATTTTTAATGTAACCTACCATATACCATTTCAACTGTCACTGTTCAAAGATCCACTTCCTGGGGTTCTTAGGAGGGAGAGCTTGGCGCAGGGCTGGCTTACTTGGTTTAATGCTCTGCTGTCACCATCTTGAGTTTCTTAATACTTTTTTGAAAAAGGGGCCCTGTATTTTCATTTTGCTCCCGGCCCTGCAAATGACATAGCCAGTCCTGGTTGTTTGGACTGTCTTTGGCCAGCATTACCCTTAGCTCAGTAGATAATCAAGGCTCCTCAAATGACTGAAGTTGTAATTCCTTCCTCTGTTCTCTGTTTTGACAAAAGCACTTGAAGTACAGGCTGCTTCTGCAGGCTTTGAGAACACGCCGTACATGAGAAAATAAATAACCTGCATACTCTCAAACAACACATCTGTTTTTAAGATCTGCACTTAATAGCTCAGAATGGGCCAGTGCCCCAGTGAGCGCTGACTCAGCAGAGGTTCCCAAACCGCCCAAGGCAGGCTTTTGATGCAGAATGTTCTCAAATAGAAGATGAGATGAATCATCAGTGCACAGGACATTCTTACTTGATGAGGAAAGGCCTTGCTCTCTTTTCTCTGGAGCTTAGTCAGACGGAGCACTCTGCCACAGCAGGTAAAAGGCTTTAAGTGTTTGAAATGCTATAAAATTGGTCTTCATGGAAGTATTTCCCTTCTTGCTTCCCCAGGAGATGGTCAGTTATAAAGAGCAGACTGTGGTAGAAATTCACACGGATATGCAAAAACCCAGTGGGTAGATCAGGAAAATGCTATTTATTCACACAGCTGAATGGCCTCTCTTGGAATCAACATGTGGCCCCTTTCTTATTACACTGCCTGTAAAAAGAGCCCAAATGGAAAGGCTTTGGTAGCTTAATGTCTCAGCTGGCAATGATGTCATTAATAGAATTGGGATCATTTATCAACCTCTTACCCTATTTCCTGGCACCCACATTAGTGGCCTGAAATCTCTAAGAGAATCCTCCCTGCTGTGAGTCCCTCCGGAGCAAAATTTGGCTAAAACATCTCTAACCTGTCAGCTCTGAAATCTGGGAAATTGGAAAGGTCAGTGGATGCTGAGGAATTAGGGAACCATGACATGTGGCTGAAAAGAAAGCCACCAGCAGGTTGTTATTGTTAAGCGTTGTGGTCACCTGTCTTGTTACTACATATAAATATTAATAGAACTTTTCTAATAGAATTTTTAATGATCCAGGTGGAATTACAGAGATTAGGTATTTTATTGGCAGTAGCTGTAGGTCATGGAGAACTTTGGTCTTTATGTATTTTGGGCTCTGAGGCCCCAACGCCACGAGAAGCTTGCTTGCTGATGGGCTGGACAGAGATTTCCAACATAGGTCCTGAGCCGATCAGCAGTTTTCTGTCACAACCTGTCAGATCTTCAAGAGGCTGACGACTCTACTTACATTATTTTAGGAAAATCTTTGATGAGGAAAGACTTTGTGAGGTTAAGAAGCACTACATAACATGGCCACTGGAAATTGAGGAAAAAGCCTACCTCCCTGAGGGGCCCCAGCCTCATTTTTGTAACAATTAGACCTTGAGCAGCAGGTAGAAGTGGTGGCTAAAAAAAGAGTGTCCTCAGACCGTCCAGTGTTGTGGAAGAGAGTGGTAACAAACGGGTCACTCTATTCAGTAACCTCGAAGTTTAAATCCTATATGCTAAGTCCATTGTATGTTAAGGACACCCAAATTGAGGTTTTCTATCAATTTGCAATAGGATGAATATTAAGGATATTTCTTGAATAAATCATCTATCACCTTCCTTCATAAAATACGCAGTTGGAAGAGGACTGAGAAATGCTAGGAGAGGAGAATTTTGTACGTATGCATTTTTGGATTTAAATGGGAAGACCATTTCCCAGCCTCATTTCTGGTCATGTTTTTGGTGCAGGTGTAGCCCTCTCCTCTCACTTGGTTAAAGACAAAAAGGACTGGATCTTGCCTGCTCTGCCTCACTTTCCCCAGGGTGAGTCTGAAATCAGGCCTGACTTGGGACACAGACCCCTGTGGTTTGCCTGGGGCTACTTTCCCCCCTACTCCCTAGTGCCCCTCACAAGGTCCAGCTGCTCCTCCTGCTGCTCAAGCATCTTTTTCTCCCCTCTAATATCTTAAAGGGAATTTGTAAGATGGAACAGAAAGTGCCCTGTGCTTTGCACACGAATAAGGTGATCTTATTTTTTCAATCTGCTTCTTAGCAAAATCCAAGCTAAGGAAGAGGGATATGAGAAGAGGGTCTTCTTCTTCTCTCTCTCTTTTTTTTTTTTTTTTTTAAAGATTTTATTTATTTATTTGACAGGCAGAGATCACAAGTAGGCAGAGAGGCAGGCAGAGAGAGAGGGAGGAGGAAGCAGGCTCCCTGCTGAGCAGAGAGCCAGATGCAGGGCTTGATCCCAGGACCCTGAGATCATGACTTGAGCCGAAGACAGAGGCTTTAACCCACTGAGCCACCCAGGCGCCCCAAGAAGAGGGGTCTTCTAATGAGATAATTCCAAGGAAAATTTTTGTTTTTTAAATTTTTAAAAAGATTTTATATGTTTATTTAAGAGAGTGCAAGCACAGGGAGGGAGAGGGACAAGCAGACTCTCTGGTAAACAAGAGTCTTTGTGGGGGGGGCATGCCTCAATCTCACCACCCCAAGATCACCAGCTGAGCCAAAAATCAAGAGTCTGATGCTTAACCAACTGAGCCAAGCAGGTGCCCTTCCAAGGAAGATTTTAGAAAGAATGATGGTTGCAAGACAAATTCCTCCTTCAAGCTAATGTGAGCTTGAGGGAAGGCATCATCTCTATGGAGGTGATACTTTACCTGCATTATTTTGGAAACAGTTGTCTTTGAAATGTATTAAAACAACAATAAAAAAAAAAAAAAATCACAGGCTCATCAATCTCAAGACGTTACAATCTTGCCACCTTGTGGCGACTCTTTGAAGCACTGCTAGTGCATAAGGGGAAAAATGTGATCTGGAGGACATGGTGTGTTGCTTGTCCCAGGACAAGTTGTGGGCAGATGGGAAGTGCTGGGGGATGGAGGCGGGGTCTGATGGTGGCAGTGCGCGCGTGCTGATCAGAGCAGTGACATAGTGGGAGAGGGAATCCGCACGTAGGCAAATGGATAACAGTGAAAACTTTTTCACTCCATGTCAGGTCAAAATAAAGCAGTGGTCATTTCCAACTGCTGTTTGTTGGCTGATATTTGGACGTGAGTTACTGGCGTCAGGGTAGCCTGTGGCTGGTAGGCAAGCGTTCCTTGAGTTCAGATTGGTGAGAACAGGGATTTAAATTGCATTTATCAAAACTGGCATCTTTGTTCTTGAAAGCAACGAGTGATGAATGATCATAAAAACTGCATCATTTTCTTCTTTCACGAGTCAGTAATCCCTCTAACAAATGTGGACTAAAATCACATCTGAGATGTTGGAGGTTTCTTTGTGATGTTCCTTTTTATGGATGAATACTAAGTGGAAGACACTTTCTACAGCACTGACTTTAATGTTCTGAAATATAAAATCCCTGCTCAAGCTGTTTATTGAGAAAGTGAATTATGTTACCACCCTGCATGCGAGCTCTTCTGGTAAATATTGGGCATTTGCAGTAATCCTTACACATGAACACCCGAACAGAGATTTCTTGTGGTATGGAAAATAGGGGTTTTCCCTTTAAATACGTATCAGTATCCAACTGATTCATCCTTTGGCATGGACTGTGCTTAGCTTTTAAAGTTGTAGTATTAAAGCTGTTAGAGAAATAGTTTTCCTTTGGTCTATTCTTTCCTTCTCTGCTGCTGCTTTCCCTCAACTCTCCAATGCCGTTCACAGCAACAACTCTTCATGGCTATTTTTAGTGTTCACATTTCAGATATCAAGGTTCAAAATTCAACTTTCCAATGAGCATCAAGTAAAAAAATAGAGCCAGTTCACCGTATACATCCGCATGGGCCATGCTGGCTCTAAAGACTTGGTCTAAACACCATATACATCTGCAGGTGGTGACTGTAGACGTCTACAGTCCTCTCTAACCACACCCACCATCCTCCCTGAGAAATCTCCACAAATACAATATGTAGGCATATTTAATGCAGCTCTAAATGGGCCAAGGAAGAAGAGACAGCATAAAGGAAAGACGGGCTACCACACTATCAAATGAGATAAGGTACATACAACGTCGTCTGATGAATGACATTCTGGCATATATTATGATGGGGCTGACATGGTCCATTTCACAGGGCGGGGCTTTCTCAGGGAACTCTGAAAGGGCGCTGGGGTCTAGCGAATGCTGTGCTCATGGTGTAAGACGTTGGCGGGGAGGGATGTGATGGTGTAAAGGAGAAGAAAGGAACTGAGAATAGGGGATGGTTCCTGTCTGCTCTGCTAGAACAAAGAGAGGATAGTTCCTATGTCTGGGATTAACTTGGAAGCTTGGGTTCTTAACTACATTCTTACAGTCTACATTCTGATTTTAAAAAGGGAAGAATGGGCATCTGGGTGGCTCAGTGGGTTAAAGCCTCTGCCTTCGGCTCAGGTCATGATACCAGGGTCCTGGGATCCAGCCCTGCATCGGGCTCTCTACTCCACGGGGAGCCTGCTTCCTCCTCCTCTCTCTCTCTGCCTGCCTCTCTGCCTACATGTGATCTCTGCCTACATGTGATCTCTGCCTGTCAAATAAATAAATAAAATCTTTTTTTTTTTTTTTTAAAAGGAAGAAGATGGTGAGAATGGAAAATGATGTGACACTTGAGCTATAATAGCCATATCCTACTGGAGTCTGAAATGGTTGAAACATGGAATCCTCACTCTCTTCTTTTCCTGGCATTTGCTCTCCCACTGAAAGTGTGACAGGCTAACTAGTCCCACAGAAGAATGATGGGGTGTTACTGTGAGCCATGCAACGTGCTGGGTGCTTTGTATCATTTATTCCCTCAGAATAATCCTTGCAGGTAGAGAGCATCCTCCTTACTTTTCAATGGGTCATCTTACATTTAGAGAGGACAGGTAACCTGTCAGAGTCCACTGCGTAAAAGTAGGTGGGCTAGGGTAGGGCAGGCCGGCAGGCGCAGTTCTCAGATCACTGGAGTAAAGGCTCAGTATGCGTCCTTAGTGGTCCCCAACTTGGAGGGGTTGAGGGGGGCCATTCGCCACATCGCACTTGCTCAGAGGGGAAATCAGCTATCCAATGGGATGCTGCAGAGGAATAAAGGTTGAAAGCCTTTCCATTTATCTTTTTAAAAAAGTTACGAAAACAAAATACATGTAAGAATTTTTTTTAGATGATGAGAATCATCTCTAGTCCATACTCCATCTGCTGCTAGCATCTGATATATTTCTTGCAAGGGTTTTTTAATGCGTTTTTCTATCTATTGATGTAGATGTGATTATGCATTGTGTATGGTTTTATATCCTGTTTTCTCCATGTCATGTAATGTCGTATGTCATCATCATTTTGTATTGTTTCAATGGAAAGATTTTATGTACAAGACTGTGATGACATATTAAATTTTGCATCTTATAGACCTGTTTTTACACTTCTAGGTACCACTAATCATGTTGTTTGAATAGAGTTTAAGGGGACACCCTGCCATGTTTCCAATTTTCAATCTCGAAAGCTAGTGGGGTGAGTTTGTAATCCACACTCCACACTTTTCCTGACTGACCTCCACACATACTTGCTCACTCTGTCATTTACATTAATGTCTGATTCCTCAGATCTGCTTCTCCATCTCTCCCTTGCTAGCAATGATGATATCGTATTCATTTTTTCATTTAGGAGGCTCTTAAAAGATTATTTGTTATAAATTGTCAAACCTCTAACTTTTAGTCACCTTTAAAAAGCAGACACTTCTCTCCACACAAAGAACTAAAATAAGAGAAAGGAATCAAATTAAAAGATATGTATAGTTCCAGAATCTGAAACTATAAAAATGTAACTCAATAGGGATGGAAATTCTAAGAAATGTAATTATGACCACATGGCATAAATAACTATAATGTGCAAGAGAAGGGGAGATAGCTGTTGGAATTTAGATACCTGGGTTTTTGTGCCAACTATCAAAAATGTGTGTGATCACAGCCCATGAGGTATGTTCTAGGGCTTTGTTTTCCCATGTGTAAATTAAGAGTCAGAATCTTCAATTCTCTCCTAGCCCTGATGTTCTCTGAGTCTTTGTACACGAGCCCTCAGGACCGTCACTCCATTTCTCTTTTGCTTTTGTCTTGTCTAAGTGCATGCTCTGTTTCGGAGAAGTTAAAACATACACTGCTGAGAGAAAATGGAAATTGGAATTAGAACAGAAGGTTACAGGAAAACTTAAATGAGTAAAATCTCCAGTCCCAGATGGGAAAGTATCTTTATTTTCAGAAAAAGGGAAAAGATGTGATCTCGAGAAAGCACGGAGAGATAGATATGCTTGAGACTCCCTATAAAACAAAGTTTGTGTGGGCCCTTAGAAAAGAAAGGTGATCACCGGGGATCCGCAGGCTTCTCCACCAATTAACTGGACCAAGGCAAGATGGTCTGGCTTAGACACCTGACTCGAGAGAAGTTCAAGTGGTTCAAAGGCCCCCAAGATTGTGGTTGACTGAACAGGGGACCTGATGATGAGCTAATAGCGGGATCCATCAGTTTAAAACATTGAAGTAGGGGTGCCTGGGTGGCTCAGTGCGTTAAGCCTCTGCCTTCAGCTCAGGTCATGATCTCAAGGTCCTGGGATCAAGCCCCACATCGGGCTCTCTGTTTCAGCAGGGAGCCTGCTTCCCCCACTCTCTCTCTGCCTGTCTCTCTGCCTACTTGAGATCTCTACCTGTCAAAGAAATAAATAAAATCTTAAAAAAAAATAAAACATTGAAGTATTTTCAGGTATAAAATATGAGGACAGACGAATGGAACAAGAGGTACTGCTGTCCCCTGAACTGGGCACTTTGAAGAATATAGTCTATTCTAGGTGCCGCATTTTGAAAGATATATTTCAAACTTAAGAATATTGATCAGTGCACATATGGGAATTAGAAGTCAGGTCACATGAGGGGGTGCCTGGGTGGCTCAGTCAGTTAAGCATCTGCCTTCAGCTCAGGGCATGATCTCAGCATCCTAGGATCGAGCCCCATGTTGGGCTCCCTGCTCAAGGTGGAAGTCTACTTCTCCGTCTCCCTCTGCTCCTACCCTCCCACCCATGCTCTCTCTGTCTCCCTTTCTCAAATAAATAAAATCTTTTAAAAAATAAAATAAAATATTGTGTTCCTGGATGGCTCAGTTGGTTAAGTGTTTGCCTTCAGCTCAGGTCATGATCACAGGGTCCTCTGATTGAGTCCCCCACTAGGCTCCCGGCTCAGCAAGGAGTCTGCTTCTCCTTCTCCCTCTGCCACTCCCTCTACTTGTGCTCTCTCTCTTGCACTCTCTCTCTCTCAAATAAATAAATAAAATCTTTAAAAAAATGTAAAAAAAAAGAAATTAGGTCACATGAAGAATGCCTAGATTATTGACTATTTACCCTGGGGGAAAATATTTTGCTATTTTTTTTTCTTTCTTAATTCAAGTATCATTGACATACAATGTCACGTTAGTTTCAGGTGGACAACATAGGGATTTGACAAGTCTTTATGTTATGCCGTGCTCACTGAAAGTGTAAGGACTTCACTATTTTCAAATCCTGGAAGAAATGCTAGAGAAGCCATAAGCTCAAAATATTTCTAGTGACAAGGCACAGACTACTCTACAGAACGACCAGTTCCATCATGGAAACTAAGGAAGAAAATGAGATGTTCAAGGGTTTTCAAATTCTTTGCTCAAGACAGCATGCTCTGCTCACCCATTGGCAAGCATGATACATAGGATGCATGTGCCGTTCAGTAGATAGAGAGATCCACCCCCTTGGATATATTGGTGGAGGAAATGTAAATTGATGGAAATGCTGGAAAAAGCAATTCAGATATACGATTTAAGAACCTTAGGTATGTTCATCATTTAGTCTTATAATTATCCATCCAAGAATCTATTTTAAGAACATAAACAACAAGAAAGTTTGGTATAGGGAGGCACTTACCAGAATGTTTTCTAGAAGCACTCTAAATGGCCCATGATGAGGAAAAAATAGAATAAATTGTAAAGACAGAGCGGTGCAGTCATATGAAGCCAGACTGTATAGTTAGACCTAATGGATGAAAATCCATTAGGATTCCCATCCTGCCGTTTACTGGCTGTGTGGGTAGGTGGGTGACTGAGGCCAGGTAATTCTTATCAACTCAACTAAAGATGGGATGTTGTATCATTCCCAGAGCCATTATGACAATTACATATAATGTTGAATGCCAATTGTTTAGGCGGTGGCTGGCACATAGTAAGCGCTTAGAAGCAGTCATTATGATCATCACTGTATAGTAATTATGCCATTTATTAAATGTTTTCTATATACTAGGCATTTAGCCAACATTATTTTTAAGTCTTCATGTTAACTCTTAGACTCACATGTTATTAATATTGCACAGATGAGGAAATTGAGGAATAGACTGGCGAAGTAGCTTCCCCAAATTCATACACATGGTAGACTGGAGTGCAGGCATTGCTACCCAGACTGTCTACTCAGGGACCCATGTTCTCATCAATGAAATGATGAACCTCCCATACAATGAAATTACCTGTGTGTCTCTTTGTGTGTGTCACACATACGCACACTCACACAGACACAGACGTCCTTGAATTAGGGAAACTGAAGGATTCTATAAAAATCTGCTTTTTTGTTCCTTTCTGCTCCTTTGCTCCTCTCTTCTCGCTAAGAACTGTGACCCCAACCACTCTGCGTGTGCCTCAGGATGCAAATAATCTGTGCCCTCCTTGTAAGCGACAAAGAGTTAATCATTTCTTTAGAACAGATAACATTTAAGGAAGGACCAGGTGGGAACGACCAGACAAAGCTATCATTTTTGTATTGCAGATCACCAGCCTAGACACCTTGACGCCAGGGCCTGCTGGCTCCAAGGAGGAACACTTGGGCCTTTGTCTTTGTTCTAACCAGTTCCTGGATGCCTGAGAGGACAGAACATGTACATTGGACCACAATTCTCAGTAAAAAACCCCCACGCCTGAACAAATGAGACTCATACTCCTTTCCTTTTTGAGTCTCCCCGATGCTCCGAATATATCTGCTTTCTCTGTATCTCCAATAAACTCTGCTCTCACTGCCTGCTGGCTCATGTTTGATTTCTGTCCTTCAAGAAGCCAAGGACCCTCTTGGCTGGTCCTGTGAGACCCTCTCTGGCTCTGTGGACATGGCCCGTCAGCATCATAATCAGACACACACATTTGTATGATATCTAATTTTGTATTGCCAGTTTTAAAAAACAGAATGCCAAATGATATACATGCTATGAGATCTACTATTTAAAATGTGAATAAAAGGGACTGAAAATCAATATGGCTGCCTCCGTGCGTTGATATTACACATGGTTCTTGTTTTTGATTACGTAGACATTTCTGTGCTATGCTAACTTTTCAGCTGAAAACACATTCCATTTTATAGGGAGGGAAATTTAAGCAGAACAAATATGTAAATAAAAGTAATCCAAGAATGATGTGAGGAGGACAGGTTTTCATAGACCAGTGACCCTCCCTCTGATTCTAGAAGTAGACCATACCAGCTATCCTGAATCATCTTCTCTCTGAAAACAACTAAAAATACGGGTTAGAATTAGAAAGCAATAGGATATAAACACTTACATGTGCCACAGTGGGAGTGGGGATAGGGAAGGCGGGGGTGGGCACTGGCTCTGGCTGTGTCACTATTTCAGCCGGAACGGCCCCCTCCTCCTCCTCGCGGGGCTTCTGGTGGGCACAACGACCAATGTCCGCATTTTTGAAGGATACAGGCTGTGCAAAGTCCATGGGGCTAGTGGAATAGAATTAAAATTAGGTACTTTTTATTATTTTTCTAATTAGAATTTCTTCATTGTTTCCCCACCTTGCCTTGGTTTTAGATAGAGTGTAGACTGATCCCCAAAAAAAAAAAAAAAAAAAAAAGTAGCCAACAGATGTACTTACACAGAGTTTATAACAAGGTTCCATACACAGCCTTCAAAAGAAGGAATATTCCTGAGTGGGGGAGGCTGAAACTCAGGTGGGGCACCCCCAACGAAAAGCTTTTTAACTTCGATTGCCTGTTCTACTGTCAGGTTTTGCATATGCCTTCTGTCTTCATCGACTTGAACCGTAAAGATGCTGATAAACAATGAAAATAAGCAGAATTAAGCACAAAACTCCGGTATCCTTGGAAAATCAAATCTTTCCTGCTACCCCTCCCCCCCTTCCTCTAGGAGCTTTTAAGGGAGCCAACCTTTGAGAATTAGGAATTCTACCCTAAGCTAAAGATACTGTTTCTCAGCATCTAGTCCCTCTGCCTCCTTCGTCAGACCTTCCTGAGAGGTGACTAAGAAGGCGATGGTGGGCCTGCAAAGCCCACCCTTGGTTCTGTTGGTGATAGCAGCCCCACACAGAAGCCCGTAGAGCTGAGATTTCCGTACAGTGTGGTTATGTGGAATCTGATAAGGCTCAGTGGGTTTAGCACAGCAGGGGGGGCATATGCTCTTTGGTTCTTTATTTCTTGGTTTGTGCTAGCTATTATCTCCTTGCTGGGGGACAAACTCTGCTCCCGAGAGTTTGGATCGCAGGACACCACAGCAAATACTTACAGGGCATTTTATAAAAAACATAGCTGCTTTTTTTTTTTTTTTTAAGAGAGAGGGAGAGTATGGCTGGAGCACACAAGCAGGGGTGGGGGGAGGGGCAGAGGGAAAGGGAGAAGCACACTCCCCACTGAGAGGGGACACTGAGATGGGGCAGATCCCAGGACCCTGCAATCAAGACTTGAGCTAAAGGCAAACACTTAATCTACTGAGCCATCCAGGCATCCAGCCCCAGCTGCTAGCTTTTGGAATAGAAGAGGCCGGCAAGAGCATCATGCTACTTGTTCCTTGCAATGATTTTCCTTAGTGAGTGTTTCATTCATTTCCCTAATTTGCTTAGGAGAGATAAGTCATACACTAGTCATTGAGAATCTCATGCTACTTATTCACAACAATCCTTGGATCCTGGGGCAAAGAATCAAGGCAGACAAAGAGTTCTGATGATGAAAATGACCAAAGGCATTTTTTCTTTTGTTCTGGAAGATTTTGAATTTCAGTCCCACGCAAGAGCACGAGGCTATTAGTAAGTATTAGTCACTAGCCTGAGGATCACGAATGGATTACTGAAAACTTACTACATATCTGGGCAGAAAACCAAAGTACTTAGATGGAAAACTCAGTCCTAAAATGTCATCTCACTTGATTTTATAAAAACAAAAAACCACATGTGGAACTACAAATAGTAAACTAGGGCAAAGATGTTCTGAAATGGCCCTGAGCAATTGGTCCACTTTGAGAGGGTTCAGATGTAAAAGAATGAAGAAGAAGAAGAAGAAAAAGGATGTCATCGGTGCTCAAAATGTCATTGTTCAGGGGGTACAGAGGGAGCAGGTTGGATTTATTTTCAAAGGACATGGGGGAAAATGGCATATTGGTTTTTTACCAGACTCTGGAAGAGTGTGTTGGCAAAAATAAGAAGGTTCAAACTTTATTGCTAAGAATGTGAGTGGTTTAGGGGACTTTCAGAAAAACACTCACTTCTGGGCATGTGTGACTCACTGAGAAGCAGCCCTGCAACCCCAACACCTTTTTTTTTCCCTAAAAGCAATTTCTTACTAACCTGACATAGCAATGTTTAAGAGTTTTAATGAGGGGTTTGAGCCACTATTAAAGAATTTCAGGAAGAGCAAATCTCTGATCTCGATTAGGTTTTAGAGAGCCAGAGACCCTCATGGTTCTGATGTAGACTCTCCGATCAGGTTCTGCCCCAAGGACCATTACAGTGGTCCTTTCTTACTAGATCACAGTAGGGGAGATAGAGAATGAGAATGAGCTTTCAGAAGGAAGATACTGGAACTAAATATTAGTGTAGAAGCTTACTAACTGTGTGACCTGGGCCAGTTTTTTAATCTTGCTCAATCTCACTTCATTCATTTATAAAACGAGGATAAAAATACCTACTTTAAGCCATGGAAAACATTAATTAAAGAATTGCACGGAAGTTATATTACTTAATAAAGGCATTGCTGGAAGACTATAGCTAAATCCTGCTTGTATTTTACATTCTAGGAGCATCAAACTAGATTATGCATTTAGTTCTTTTGTAAAGAGGAACATCATTAATGTGTTCATTATGATTCTGGTGTATTTCCTCTTTTTTAAGTATTCATTCTGTAACTCTTTACTGAGGACCTATTATATGCAAAAAGCACTATAAGAAACATTACTATTAGTATTATGACGAGTTAGCTATATCTTCTTACAACTTCAACAGTTGATTCTTGGAGTTTCATGATTAAACATCTCATTACTAATATTCGGTTTCTTGTTTGTTTGAAATATGGGTCTAAGTGTTTGTTTTCAAATGACCACCAATTGGGTTATATATGTGCAAGAAGATGTTAAGAGAAGTAGGTGCCTAGACACTTGTAATTTACATGAAGAACAAAATCTGCAATTAAAAAAAAAAGATTTATTTGAGAGAGTGAGTGTGCACATGAGTCTGTGTGAGTGTGCATAAGGGGGAGGAGTGGAGCGAGAGAGAAAGGGAAAGAGAATCCCAAGCAGACTCCCCACTGAGCATGGAGTCCGAGCCAGGGCTTCATCTCATGACCTTGAGATCATGACTTGAGCTGAAATCAAGACGCAGATGCTTAACTGCCTGAGCCACCCAGGGACCCTTGTAATTTTATCTTGATTGAACATATTTCGGATGGTAAAAAATACTTGGGTTGCAGTGTCCAAATAATGATCCCCATTCTGGAAATCCCAAATTATTCCTGGAATATTTGATCTAACTTTGTGGCTTTCAGCCTAATTCTGTACCTGTATGAAGAATGCTCTCACAGAGGAGAATACCTGCCTATGCATCTACTCCAGACTCATAGGGGTTAATGCTTTTGTCCTGTACTGGCCATTTAGGTGGAGTCAGGGTCAGAAGGGTCAGAGGGCAAAACAGTTATAGAAAGAAGGGATCACTGGATTATCATAGAATTAGACATCAAAGTGACTTAAGTGAGATTTTTGCAGAGGAAGGGGTAGAAATGGGGAGATGGTGGGGGGGGGGAAGGAGGGTAAAGAGAGGGAGAGGGAGAGAGAATAGGGCAAGAACAATCTTGAAATGTTTGCCTCCACGTTTGATAAAAATCCAATCATTTTATAAGGTGGTATTCAAATTACTGTCTTATCCAGGATTTTAGGAAAAGAAGTGATAATTGACATTTATGATCTGAATAGTGTTGGAAGAAAGCAAGTATTTCCAAATTAACAAGAGTATCATAATCAACGCGAAATAATACAATCTTTGAAGTCACACAAAAGGGTAAGAGTAGGTAGTTGGCGAGCACAGATGGAGGTGTTAAAAGAAAGTGTCTAGTGTTTGACACAGGGAAAGTGTCTAGTGTTTGACACAGAATAGGCATGGAGCATTTAAAAATGTTTCTAGGTGATGTTCTTAGGGTCATTAGCGATCTCTGGTTACTCAGTTAATTGAACCGCTTGCTTAAAGGATAGGTGATGATTGTGTTTTGACCTCAGAGTTTTGAACGAGACATTATGGTAGCAAATGTGTTCTTGCTTTGCCACAGAGTTCAGTGACTACTCACTAATATGTCCAATGCATTATCCTTTAATTAGCATCGAATGGCAAAACTGTTTGTTTATATGGTCAATTAACCGAATGACCAGTTTTCAGGGATGTACTATGCACCGAACTTAATCAAATAAAGGTTGGATTAATGGCCAACAGCTGTGAAGTTGGCATAATAAAATGCCCTTCCTGAAGAGACACCTGTTAAAAGGACACCTTAGCACAACATCGTAATGCAGTGGGGAATAGCAGAATACTTTCTCTACAAAATAACATTATTCTGGATGACTTCTTTTTGTCAACCATATTTCTCAAATCTGCACTTGTTTATCAAGATTCTCTAAATTTTAAAGATTTACAAAGTCCTTCTGACAATGAGAAGGATTTACGTTTTGCAAAGAACCTGAAACCTAGTCTGGGAGACACGTAAAACAATAGATTAGAGAGGTCTCTAAGATTCAGATGAGAAAATTCAGTCTGCATTCCTTCTCAGAGACCATGACCACAATATCTGGCTATTAGGTTAGAAAAAGTTCTTAGTTTGTCCAAACATCCATCCCTCATTTTTCTTAATCAAGGTTTCTAAACATCTCACTTAGTAGACATTCTGCAAGAAAGCTTAGTATCAATTCAGCCCACCACCTAATGCTCTCTATTAAAAAAAAAAAAAAAAAAAAAAAGAGCCAAGGAAAGCTTTATCATTTACTTAGAAGATAAAACCTTCTTATTACTTATCTAAACTGTTCTACACACAAGAGGATAATTAGAAAATATAGGTCTATATAGAATAGCATCTGCTCACTGAACAATTGCTACACATTCTTACTGTTGTTTTTTAAAAAATATCCTCTGTGTCTTGAGGTTTCTCACATTTGATTTCCAGGTCTTTTCTATGTCTTCAGTCTAATGAAATGGCTTGCTCAAGGCTTCGAGGGCTGAAGTCTCTGGGCTTCTGTTTTCCTTTTCTCTAACTGTCCTTCTAAATTAATTACCTGAGTTGCCATACAACATTTTGATGAAAATACAGACGACTTTCCCAATAAAGGAAATATTAAGTGCCCCAGAATTCTGGAGAAAGGAGAGAGCAGTTTATGACGCGGGTACTGCCAATTTTGTGACTCAGGGCTGGAAAGCAAGTGCTCTCTTGGTCCCTCAGAGAGGCAGCCTCCATGCACCGGGGAGGTGGGACAGCAGCCTGTTCCCGTCTTTCTCTGGGGCTCTGTTCCCTCCTGAAGCCACTCTGCAGGGACCCCAGCACCCCTTGGTCTGGGGAGGAGGGTGCACGGATGAGGCATGCACTCAGCAGCTCTCAGGAGGTCCTGCAGCTGCCTGCCACACTCTGGCTCTGTGACAGGTTTCTAAGCAGCTGCCATAACTGCTTTGGAACCTGAACAAAATAGCAGCTGCCAAAGGCGGCCAGTTCCAGCTGAGCTCCTCCGTGGGCCTCACTCTGCACATACCTTATTTGAGAGGAGAATATTTGAGAGGTGCGGAGGGAGGGATTTTTCTTATCTACAGCTTCAGAAGATGCAGTCGGTTTCTCCAAAGCGAGAGTGGAGAACTGCACAGAATAAAAACGTGAAGAGAATTCCTAGGGGCCAAGTTAAATGAGGTTCCCGGAAGTATGAAATGTCAAGAAGATGACATTACGCTGCTCAACAGCTCTGCAATGCACCGTAGGACCACACGCGCAAAGGTCCAGAGAGTCGTGTGAGCAGGGGAGTGGATGGGAGTCAGGACAAGTTGTCTAGAGCCGTTGTTACCCTTTCGTTCTCTCCACGTGAACGGAATGTTCTCTCCCGTCGTGAAACAGACTTGGCTCGGGTTTGATGACAATTTTCCTCATCGTCCGTGTCCCTGTGGAGAGATGCACTTCCAGACGGCCCTTGTTCAGGAATATCGCGTAATAGGCCTGCAAGAGCAAAGGGTCATGGAAGGTTAAGGACGGGTCTCAACCGGGACAGCCTTACAGGTTCCCGGACAGAACTGCAGGTTCCTTGGCTCGGAGATCTTACCTGGGACCTTAAGACCCAATATTTTCTTAGAGCTGGAAATAGCTTTTGAGTCATTGACCATTTTTACTTGTTAGAGGATGTGGAAAGCAGATGTGTGATACAGAGGTCTCTGCAAAGCAGATCTGCTACGCTGCCGGTAATGGCTGTGCTTGCATGGGGGCCTCTAACTCACCAAACCCACTGGAAACAAAGGGTGTCAATACCTCCTCTCTGCCTTCTATTCGGAAGCGGACAGCTCGCGTCCAGACCTCAGATCTGACTCCCCATCTCCTGGCATTCTGAGTGTTTAGACTCCAATTTGTTCTCGGAGCTGGTTGAATAGATTGCTATCACCCACGTGTAACCTGTCTCCCACACTTAGAGAGAAGGAAGACAATTTTTCATCCACAAACATGACTGCTTTCCTCTTGCTACCGTTACTATAGCAACCAGGATGGTTTTGAGATCAGATTATGAACCCCAGGGAGCCTGAATGCAGTCCTCATCCCCAAAGCCGAAGCCATGCGTGCTCCCTTTCTTGTGGAGCAGGAGAGCACGTGCTGTACAATGATCTCTCCGTCCTCCCTGGGTCACCTGAGCTGGTGGAGACCATTTCAGTCCAACATCAGAATATTATCGATGACTTACTGAATCATCTAAGCAGCTGTGTGTCCAACACAGAAGGTCCAGAGAATCTGGACTAGCGCTCACTGTCCACCAAAGGGGCAACTAACTGCAAACTACTCACTCCATTAAGATTTTCTGAGCTGGACTGATTGTTCGAGATGATGAACTTCTTTGGCAGAACAGTCACATATAACCCCATGGCATCAAAACGTTAGCTTTGGAAAAGCAAATATGTCAATGTAACCAACACTGGTTCTACAACAGACAGGAACTATTTAACACTGTTTCCTTTTAAAAATAGCACTGACTCTGAGATTTAAAAAAAAAAAAGAGTATTTATTATCATTAAAATGTTGAAACATTAACGTATTATTTCCAATTTACTTTGCATTACAGTGCTTAATATTTTTTTTTAATTGTTTTAATGGGTCTATTTTAAGACCAATCCTGAAAGCTGGTGATTTAAGTCCATTTTCTTAGTGTCTAGGAGGAGAAATTTGGAGACAGTAGGTGGTGCTTAACCATCTGACAATGACCTAGGAAACACATAACCTTTAGTGAAAATCTACTTCAGAATGTTTGATCTGGTCCTTTTATTTATAACTAGCTTATCATTTATAATAGAAAATAATTTTATTTTTCAGGATTTAAAGAGAAGGTATTTAAGAGGAAGTTTAAATATTATGGGTATTCAGTGCTTATCATGTGTATTAAAAAATGAGAGAAAATAACACTTTTTCCTCCCTCCCTACTTTAAAGGACATTTTTATTATGACTATTTGATACATTCCTCAAAATACAAGAGACATACATGTAAATCATGAAGCCATGTTCACAACTGTACAATTAAATGAATACCAGTAAAACTACATTCAATTTAAGAAACAACCCATTGCATCTCCTGTGAGTTTCCTCCCCAAACCATCCCCCAGCTTCACCATCTCAGTGGTAACCACTAACATGGATTTTATGTTTATCATTCCCTTGCTTTTTAAAAATTGTTTTTGAAAACTCACATATATATCTGTAAACAATATGTTGTTTAGTGTTACTTTTTAAGAAGATTTTAAGTAATCTCTACACCCAAAGTGGGGCTCAAACTTAAAATCCTGAGATTAAGAGTCATGTGCTCTAGCGACTGAGCTGGCCAATAGCGCCTGTTTGGTGTTACTTGTATTAGAAGTCTGTAAAAATGGCATCATACAGTGTGTAGTACATTTTTTTCCCTCATTTCTCTTCAATTTCTAATATCCATCCATGTTGTTATATGTTTTTTTGTTTTAAATCAGGAATGAGTATTAATTTTTGCCAAATAGTTTTTTTTTAGCAGCTATTGAGATGTTTATATAGTTTTTCGATTTTCTATTAATGAAATACTCTTTATTTCTGAGATAACCCAAGTTACTCATGGTTATACATCTTTGAAATTTATTTTGTTTAGGCTTTATTTTTGCGGGGAGAAGAATAAGATTTATTATATAATACTTTGGATAACATGGCTTTGAACTGTGTGGACCCACTTATATGTGGATTTTTTTTTTAGATAAATACAGCATGGTATTGTAAATGTATTTCTCTTTTTTATGATGTTAATAACATTTTCTTTTCTCGAGCTTACTTTTAGAGTACGGTGTACAACACAGTATATAATAGATATAACATAAAAAAATATATGTTACTCTAGTGAGTATATTATGGGCAAGGCTTCCAGTGAATAGGAGGCTCTTTGCGGTTAAGTCACTGGGGAGTCAAGAGTTATATGTGGATTTCTGACCTAGTGAGGGGGTTGGTGTCCTTAATTCTCACATTGTTGAAGGGTTAACCATATTACTGACTACTTGGTTTTAAAGGATAAATGTGATTTTTAAAACACATAAAATCACAAAAAACAAAGCCTGGTTTATAAGCATGCATGCATATTTAAGGACATATTTGTAAAGCATTCCATTCTTTGGTAATGGCAGCCTAGATAATTTCTATAAACTCTTTCACTCAGAAAAACAAGATTGAATGGAATAACGCATATACTTAAAAACATAAGATCGAAAGTGCTGGAGGAATATCAAGGCAGTGAAGAGTGATGATGCCTTAGAGATTGCTTTTAACAGAACCAAATGGCTATGGGGTATGAAAATTGAAGTTCACACCTTACTCTGTGGGCTTTCTCTTCAGGTCATGCGTGAACCCGAGCCTAGGCTACTGTCTCTGCTTGCATGGGTTGGGCTCTATTTGCCTTCTCCTACCCCAAGTTCATTTTCTCTGTGTCCAGAGAGGCTGGAGTGGGTCAGATTTCAATAGACTGCATCACGTTGGCTAGCAAAACTGAGAAATTGATCCTAAGAAGGAATTCAAATTAGAATTTAAGGGACCTTTGCAGAATATCTACAGATGCAGTAAGTAATTGGACCCTCAGACAAGAGAAGAGTATTATAATCTGAATTTATTTTAAGCTTTCTCTCCTTAAACATAGATATGCTGAGCCCATATGAAATATAGGTGCAAATACAAGTATCCGCACACCTAGCGCCGACCAATAAGGAAAATCCTCGTGGAGAGAACTGCCGTAAAAAAGACGACACTGGAAATAAATAATGCAGATCTAAAAATACAAAGGCAATTTATACAACCTAAATGTCTCACCAGACTCCTTATAAAATAACTGTTTTATATGAGTACTAGGGAAGATGCAACATCAGCGAGGTCTGAGGGTACCTGTCCAGTTTGCCTTCGTTTCCTCCGAGGTTGTACTGGCGTCCCTCCGCTTCCCAAGAGGATGATCCCAGACTCATTCTTGGTGCTGAACGACAGGTTGATTTCTGTCCCTACGTCAATGGGCACAGGAGCCAGCTCTACGAAACCAGGCTTGGGAAAGCTGACTGTGTAAACATTCTGTGGGTAAAAGGGAAAAACAGAAGAAAAGATCAGAAATGAAAATTTAAGTTAATTTCTCTGTCTCACTTACCCTCCTCCAGGCATTCAGTGTCACCATGAAATACATTGTTTGGGAAAGCATGAAACTCACAGTTACATGGAGAGCTTGGGAGCAACTGAAGACATACTTCCAGGTGTAACTGAACTTTCTGAGCAGATTGGGTTCAAATAAAAATTCTGGCCTCTTTTTTATTTTTTTTTAAGAGTTATTTATTTGAGAGAGCGCAAGCAAGCAGGGGAAGGGCAGAGGGAGAAGGAGAGAATCCTCAAGCAGGCTTCCCACTGAGCACAGAGCCCAATGCGGGGCTCCATTCCAGAACCCTGAGATCGTGACCTGGACGCTCAACCCACTGAGCCACCCAGATGCCCCTGATCTCTGCTTTTATTTGAGCACTTTTGATTTAAAATACAAACAACTGTCACTGACAGACAACATTTTCTTTTGGTCTAAATCTATCTTTCTAAATCTCTGTGGAAAACACTCTCATAATTCCTTGGATACCATCTATCAACTAATTGTTTATGGAGAGAAAGCAAAACTCACCCCATCTTGAAGCTATGTAGAAGCATATAGCTTTTATCATTCATTCATTCATTCATCTGTTCATTACGCAGGCATTCATTCATTTATTTTTCATAACCTTGCCCTCTTACTCTCTCCTCCCCTCCATATTTAAACAGAATCCTGACAGGCACATTCTTTGGTAAAGTCTTTCTTTCACTGCATATGTAGTAGCTATCTCTCTCAGAAAACAGATCATCTCATCATATTTAATGGCAGGAGGACATTCCATTGCAGGGATGCGCTAGGATTCAGTTAAGCAAGCCCATGTTGCCGGGCATTTTGAGGGCTTCAAATGCTCACTTTAAAAGTCCTGGATTTTGCTTGAGTAAAAAGCAAGGCATCCTCTCACAGAGGACATTTCCCCCCCCCCACAGTCTTCCAGGCCCCGTTAAATGATATAAGTGCTGTAAAATGTATCATCTATTTTCTTTTCCAATTTTCAAATCATAGACTTTTGGATAGTTCAGATAAAACTACTGTGCAGACTTTTCAATATTTATCCACATCATTTCTGCCTCATATTTCAGTTGTAAAATAACTCCTGGTGACTGAAAAGTGCCTTTACAGAATTACCATTTTCACACATACAGGCTATTCATTTTCTGGACAGTTTTCCATCCTCATGCATATATCTTTTGGACATGGATAAAAGTTAGGCTTCAGAAGATTAAAAGTCTCGGTAAAACTTTCTTAAAGAAGCCGGTGTGGATCCTTAGTTTCAGTTCTGTATTTCCCTATTTCTTATCCCCAAGCTTCTCATAGCGGATCTCTATGGCTGATTCTAAATTGAAGATTCTAACTATGAAGACCCTGAATGTTCAGTTTCAGTCTTTACTCCTGATGTCTCAGGGATGGATTCACTTTTTCTATCTCCTCATTCTCCCTTCATTTCCCTGCATTCTACAGCCGTGCCTTACAGTGATTCCAGTTGGCTAAAACACTAAAATGGATAGTTCTGTCATATCAGGGTAATCTAAAATGTATAAACATGATATATTTAACATTAAAAAAAAACCCAAACTTTTAGGATGCCCATAAACTTCTTCCTAGTATTTCCTGACGACTGATGGCTCTTACTTATGGACATTTTAAGAGAGTGGAGCTGGACGTGTGTTTCTCTCTCTTGTGAGTCAGCTCCCAGTGAAGAGTCAGGGCAGAGGAATTAAATGGAACTCAGGAGCTGCTTCAGGAACAAAGAAAAATTACTGAAGATACCTGACAGCAGGGAACTTTGCGGTCCTGTCAACGATGTTCTTTGTAGATGGTTCCTAATCCATACCATTTTCAAAGAAAAGGAGGTTTGACTTTCAAACTTTCAAACTAGACAAGATGTTATACACTAATGTTTATGGTGTAAATGGCTATTTGTTATTTGTGTAATGCGGATGTGGAATGTGGTAAAACTGGAAAAAAATTGGAGGCCGCTAATAAAGTTACATGTAAGCCACAAAGATAAAATCAATCTAAAAGAGATGACAGAAATGAGGAAAAAGGAAAAGTAATATTGGAAATGAAGAGAGAACCAGAAGAGAGATTAAATTAAAAATGCATGCTATGGAGTATTACACATGTGGGAAATTGGTTCACAATATTGGGTCTTTATCACACCATTTCCTACATTTATGTGATTTTGGTAATTTATAGAAGTGCTTCAATCTTGCTTTGTTATTTAAGCATAGCTAGGACTAGGATCGGTAGGAATTTAAAATATATTAACAAGGGACTGCTCCCTGTAAGAGTCCCCAAACTAAGCAGATAAAATCAGAGACAAAAGTGTTAGGAAGCCATTAAAAACAAACTAACCTCTAGTGAACATCCTTTGGTAACACCAACGTAATCAGGGCTACTGAGTATATTATATGGAGTTCTTGAAATTTCAATATCCTTGAGGCAGCCAGAATATTTCTTCAAATTTACTTCTGGTCTGTTGAAAAGTTACATGAAAAACAAAAGCAACATTATGAGAGAAATGGCAGTACAGTGTTTGTGACTATGGGACAAAAGCCATATACAGCAAACGGCCACACAGTATACACACATATCTCAAACCATGCACATGGGCACACATGTACCCCGCAAACTCGGCTTCTATTATGTACTGGTTAGATTAAGTGCATGTTACCCCCATCCTGCAGAAAGAATCTTTATATAGTTCTTCCTGCTCTCTTTTTAAATTCTCAGCACAGAATTTAAATTCAAGGTACAGGAATTAACGGATTTCTTAAATGTTTCATATGCGTAATGAAAGGGTTTTTGTTTTTTGTTTTTTGTTTTTTGTGGGTTTTTTTGGTACCAAGGAGTAGACAATTGTATAGGCAGCATAATAAAACTACATACCGAAAAAAAGTTAAAAACAAAACAAAACAAAACCTTGCTCAAAATTTAGGGGAAAAATCTGGTCTCATTTATGTTAAGAAAGTATTTTTGTCATTCAGACTTTTTTAGGGGGACAAGGGGCAGCTGCAGATTAACTAAAACAAAGCCTAGGAAACATCCTTTTGGATTACACCATCCAGAAAAATACTTCAACGCTGGATTTACAGACTGACCCCAGAGTCCTTATTTTATAGAGGTGCAATAACAAAATGAAGCGACCAAAGGTACAGAACATATATTTTTCCCAATAAGATTGAAAATGGCTTTAATACCCAAATCACATTTCATTGTTTACTTTTTATTCTTTAGTTCTTAGGAAAAGGCAAACACACTAGCACCCAGTAAGTGCTCAATAAACAGTAGCTAGCATAATGTCAGTGATGATAGTTCTTTGGCTAGTTGAGAGTAGTCCTGTCCAAGAGAACTTTCTGTGGAGATGGAAATATTCCCTTCTGCATTCTCCAAATTAGTAGTTACTAGTCACATGTGGTTATTGGCACTTGAAATGAAGCTTATGCCAATGAGAAGCTGAACACTGTTATTTAATTGTATTTAATTGAAACTGAACACTGTGGCTGATGGCTACCCTATTGAATAATGTACAAGTCTATTGGGTTAAAAAATAATACTTTTTTTTTCTGTTAATAAGCATCTATAAAACCCGTCCAACCAACATCAAGATAATTATTTGGATAATGATTAATTGTCTCCTCATGATCCCATGATGACAGGATTCCCTTTTTTTGCCTCAATATAGAACACAGGGCAAGAGGAAAAACAGGTGAGAAAGGAACTCAAACCCTGGCAAGTGTAGCAGGTGATTTATGTCAAGCCAGGTATCTGTTGTGCTTCTTTTTTCTGTCTCTGGAACTGCTTCATTTTCTTGGATCATTTCCCTTTATTCCCAAGGTCTTCTCCTTCTGCTCAGTCAGTTGGTTGTTATGAAGAAGATACCCAGCTGGAGGGTGAGTGAGGATCTTGCTTAGAATCTTATTTATAAAGTGAAAGGATTGGGTGAATTTCATTCTAAGTGTTCATTCTCCTCTAGAGGATGAGCGATTTATTACCATTTTTTCCAGAGGTCTTATCAATAAAGTAAGTCACTTCTCAAAGTTCTGTACTCCACTGTTGCATGGACATACAAGGAACTGTTTCAAAACATGATGATTTAGCGGCTCGATGCTAGGAAAAGCACGGGGGATAAGCAATCACATATGGAGATCAGCCTCCTAATGGTAACCACAGGCCTGTTTCCTCTGTTTGCCTACAAAGTGACACAGTGTCACTCCAGAGTTTTATATTCTTTTATATTTATATATACATTTATATTCTTCCACTGAAAGCCAGCCTTTGCCTTGGAGCCATCTTAGCAAACCGCAGGACTGGGCTCATTGCTACAAGGTGATAGAACAACTTGGATTATTTTTTTGTATATACTTTCATTTCTGAATATTCTATGTTCTGGTATTAGAAGTCTGGCCTTTGCTTGAAAAGTTTCTTGGATAAGTTCAGCTGTATTAGCTCCTTTCCAGAAGGATGACATAGTTAGGCTCTGAAATACCAAAGCACCAGGCTCTAGCCAGAATGTCATCCCTGCACATCTCTGGGGTTTGATCAGCCGCTTACAGAGGCCTGCTGTTCATAACTTTCATGTTAATGCTTTGCTGCAAACAGAAATTACAATGCTCCTGGGAAGCTGGGGAGCCTGTCCACAAATCTCTTCACCATTAAGGCAAACACTTGTTTTAGGCACAATAGTTCCAGAGGTTCCTTTTTATCTGACTTCATAGCTCATTCTAAATAAACACAACGATAGATAAGCAGCTTTGCAAAGTGATGCAAGGACCCTGTAAACGTGTGCGTATTTGCAGGCTGGCAAAAAGCAGCAAGGCAGTGGTGAGCATTTGGGAGCACAGGCTGGTAGTTCAGCAGAAAGCATGGGGCTACAGAGATCGGGGTCCAGGATTCAACCCATCAGGATACTTTGTTCTGTTCCACGGAACTACGCTGTGCCCCTAAACTTGACCAGCTGCCCTTTGCGTGTGTGCTGCTGCATATTGGTGCCAGGGCGGCACTGTGCGCGGGCCACTGAGAAAAGCAGAGCGAAATCTGTCCTCGTTGCTGTGGCTGGTGAAACAAGTGTAATTGCAGCTCAGTTGGTGGTGGGTGAGCAGCAGCATCTTTGTAAGTAAAGGACAGCATGAGGACTCTCAGAATGCATTACTTGCTCATGAAATGTACTAGGAATGAAGCTGCACAGGTGTTGCTCTTCTTCTCCACTGCTTTTATCTAAGAAGCCACATTTACCCAACCCATGCACTTGAGGAAGGCATGCATAATTTAAATTTTACCTTGCTTTCATACTAGGTCAAAGGGGAGAGAAAAACAAAACAAAACAAAACACAATTTAATCATAATTGCATTTTTGTTTAGTAAAACAATAAATTTTAATCATAAGTCTTTTAAAAAAATATCTCACAGGGGAGAATTAAAAGGGAATGTAACAAAATCAACAGAACAGAAGATAGACATAGGCCCTTGATCATAGTGAAATGAGAATCCAATGACCATTATCCATACTATTCTCTTGGGAAAATTTTCATTTTGAAAAACAGTAATTTTAATTTTCGTTTTGAAAAACACTAATTTTAATCTAGTTTATGAATGAGAAAATGCACATGTTGCTATGCCGTAGTATTCTTGAGTAGCTGATGAGCATTGCCTCTCAAGGAGCTTAAACGTAATAGATGTAAAAACAATTTCTGTTTACCTCATCTTTTGAACTTCACCATATTAAGATCCTGTTTGTGGGCAAAATAACAGCAAACTATGAATACGTGGCTCTTTGCTTAATCACAGATATATGTGTAAAGACTCTATTGGAATAATGTGCCATGCCATAGAAATATTATAAAATGCTGAACTATGCAAGTAAAAACATCTTAGTGACAGACTCATTAGCTAAGTAGTCTGAAAACCAATACATAAACCCACCTCCACGTAGTCAACATACACACCTTTATAGATAATTCCTAAATATCACCTTATGGTAATTAAAACCAAGTCATCACTAGAATACATAAAGCAATACCTTGATAGCTTTATTTTGGCTATATTTAATTCACTTATAGGGAATTTACTTAATGATCTTGCAAAATAGATCTTAGACTTAAGGAACTGTTGGATCCCTCTGATGGGCACAGAATAAATGTTCAACAAACACTTGTTGACTGAATACATAGATTTTTGAGCAATCACTATGTCACTATTCAAATATATTTGCTCTGCAATGATTTTTCCAACCAGACACTTTAAGTTTACATTCCTAGTACGTTATAGTGTGGATGAATGTAGAATCAGTTTATCTACCTCATGAAGCTTATTAATGTAAACCTGGAAAGACTGGTAATTAGTTGCCTGGTCTATGGGTTTAGGGACAGGGAGAAGAGTAAAACTGTTTGTATGCTAGCTGTCATAAAATGAGGTTAAAATTCCTCTGCTCATTTGGAAAATAGGAGAACCACCAAGTATGCTAGCTGTCATAAAATGAGGTTAAAATTCCTCCACTCATTTGGAAAATAGGAAAACTGACTACCATACTTCTCAATTATTATGACATTCCCTCCAATTGTGGTGTGTCTTTTTAGAGTAGAAACACCAAGATAGGATTTTTCTAACCACTAAAAACAAACTAACTAAACTAAACAAAAACTTAAAACATGGTAGTCTGTATTTGCAGCAAATTCTTACTCATATCAATTCATTCCATTCTAGTTAAATTCAATTAACATTTATTGAGCATCAAGTGCTTTATAACTTTTATTTCTTATGAGATGTTTTACAACAAGCTGTAAATTAATACAAATACCAGATGAAACATTTTCTGAGATTTTTTAGTTACTTACATTTATTTTTTGAATTAAACTATGAGTTAATTTTATCTCCCCATCCTGCTATCTATAAAACATATGTGAAATTAAAAAGAAATGTTGGCATGGGTGCAAGAATATCTAATATAGCCTTAGCATTAGGCATATGGGAAAGCTCCAACATACCATTAGCATGTTAATGCTCAGCAATAAAATAGGTTATACTCACAGTATCCTGGAACACTGACTGATTTTTAGAACACTAAGTAGTGTCAGTGTGCCATTACCTCCAGCGACTGTGCAAAGAGAATGACAATTACAAGATGCACATTCAACTCTAGTTTCCACCTTTAATTACTTTTATAATTCTTTTCATCAGGTGACTCTGAGGGAAACAGTGATTTCCATCCATCTCTTCAACAAAGATATCAAATTAATCCTTGGGATTCTAAATCCTGGTGTTGTTCTAACATGTGACATGATTTTTTTTTTAATTAAGCCTTTCTGCAACTAAAGGTTATGTGACATTCCTGCTGTAATTAAACTTCAGAACTCTGGTGAGCAGAGTGGCCATTTAATTAAAACTTAATCCTGAGCTCTAAATATACACTAAATTACCTCAAGTTTCTCAGTGTTGGCAGACCACCAAAATATATTTTGTCATCTGCTTTCAAGTCAAGACCAAAGTTGTTTCCAGAAGATGAAGTTGCTATGTTCTCCTCCTGGTTAGAATCTATATCTACAATTGATATGTTGGCTGTAAAAGAAAGAAAATGCTTACTTGAGAAAGACCAACCACATCTGTATAATCACTGTTACTTCAAGATAAATTTATTTTCATTCTCAAATTGACATGGATGTTTTCAAGCATCTGTACTATACACATCTGTTTAATAGCTGCAGAAACAATGACATTGATAAAATAAATTATTAAACTAGCCACAAAAAGGGCATAAAAATAACAGTCAGGCAAAGGAAAGAAGAGAGGCATTTCCTTGTTTAAACTGTTTTGTTCAGAAAGCAGAAAGGAAGCCCTTATCTCATTGATTTTCTCCCCTTCATTTTTAAGAGTCAGGCTAGGCTCTTTCTGAACTATGTGCTTTCTCAGCATAATATTTGCTTAGGCCCAGCCTTTAACTGCTTTATATATTTTGGACCCTCGATGAATATTGAGGCATCAGTTCATTAACATGACAGATTTGGTCTCTAAATCTTTGCCTGGTATTGGATCTGAATTAGCAAGGGTCTGAAAATGGCTATTTGAACCAGTGGATTATGAGGATATTTCTAAATGTTTATTCTTTGGAACACTAGATTCCTGGATGTTACTGGTTCAAATAAATATGACAAACATTGGGTGAGGCAAAATTAAATATGTATTTTAATTTTAAGACTAGCCAGATCTTTCAACATACCAATATTCAATGTAATGCTCCAACAGGGGGATATAGAGCAATAAGTATTTCCCAAATTTATTTGACCATGGAGCATTATTTTTCCCCTTAATTAACACATCATCTTTTAGAATAGTGTTCTTTGAAAGACAAAGAAAAATATCAAACTCTAAAATTCCACTGTAATCTGTAGAAAGTATCTTCAATAAAATCAACATAATTATCTTATTAATAAATGATCAAAATAAAATACCAAACCAATGAATACCTCAAATCCTCAAAGTAGAGCTTTGTAAAAACAAACAACAAAAAAAAGTTGTTAAATAATTGTCCAATTAAAAAATACTCAGCAAGTCAAGATTTAAAAATTTAATTACTTTAATACATATATTAATTTTATATGCACATATGTTTTTGATCAGACCAGTGGCTAAAATTAAAAAAAAAATTATAAAACCATTTTTATGACTTTTTCAACATACTCCTTTTTATCCAGATCAGCAAAGAAGTTTTCATATGGAGCTGTTGAGTGGAACATGAAAATAGCCTCTTTATACAGATCTGGTGCATATTTTAATGGCGTCTGTGAAAATGAGATTCTGCTCTCTATCACAGGCAAGCCAGTGACTGGAGGTAGTTCTCTCCCTTATCCCTGAGTGAATATATGCATTTTTAGAAACCATTCTAAGAAAAACTGATTAAAGAGCAGAAATACCTTGAATTGAAACTCACTGGCCCAAGTGTTAGCTCCAGCAGAGAGACACAGGATGGCATATTTTTACTGAGTTAACTGTTGACTCTCTCCTTCGAGAGCAACGAAGTGGGTTCTGCTGTGAAATGCTAACAGTTGCTCTTATTTCCTGCCCTATTTCTTCCCCTTACAGAATAGCTGTTCACATTTCAGAGTTGATGAGCTCAGACATCATTTATGGGTAAGCAGGGAAATAAGGGTTTTATTAAATACTAGACAAAGAGTAGGGTCTTAGCAAGTATTTTCTAATCAATGCTGAGTTGTCGTAAGTGAATTGTGACTTTGGTAATTCCTTTTTATTCTCTCAGCTCAGTGAAAATCGAATGATCGTTCTCCATCTTGTGTCCATATTGGTGCACTTGAGGGATACGGCGCACCCCACGTGGTGCCCATCGATCTACTGACTGACTGTCTGGGAAGATGCCCAATGCCCCCGATGGAATGTTTCTGAATTTCCAGGGACAGTGCTTCTATAACGCCCCTAAGAACAACTCATATAAAACAACTAACCTGGGCACTAAAAAGGAGGAAGGGTCGCATGGCTGGAGGCTTATTTGAATTCCTATCCTATTGCTCCAAGCAACTAATCTTGCTCAAATCTGCAGGGACCTCCCCACATCCAAACCCAGTGGGGTCTTTTGGTCTTTATCTTCATCCCTGTCTATGCAGTATTTGATATTGTTCACAATTCCTTCCTTCAGGAAATGTCCTCTTTTGGCTTCCATAATGCCAGGCTCTCTGGCTTCTTGTACCTTTCCAGCCTCATTCTCAATTTCCTTCTCTGTGACTAATGTCCTTGAACACTTCTGAAGTGTTTTATTCCCTAATGTGTCTTCATTTGGCCACTTGCCGAGTTTTAGCCATCCAGGTAACCTCCATTTTATATCTACTTACTATATGTTGTCAATTCAGAAATATATATGCCTGGACCTGACTTTTGCTTAGAAACCCACATTCTACAGATGAGAAAGCATCATCTGTATACCTTCTCAGTACTTCAAACTAAACATATTCTAGGTCAAAATGATTATCTTTCTACTCCTGAATCCATATGATTTATTTGGTGACAATATGACGCCCACCCAGACTCCTACATTAGAGACTCATCCTGCCTGTCCCCTCACCATTCCACATTTAATCAGTCAACCGCACTAATTTCATCTCCTGATATCTACCCTATTTTTAAAAGGTTTTATCAAACTGTGATTGACATACTATAAGTTGCTTATGTTTAAAGTATATAATTTAATGAATTTTTAGATACGTATACATCCATGAGACCAGCACCATAGTCAAAATACTAAACCTATGCATCATCCCAAAAGTCTTCTAATGTCTTGTCATCCCTCCTTCCTGTGCCTCCCTACATAACCTCATCCTCTGTAGCCTCCATCTGCTTTCTGTGAATCTTGGTTCATTTATGTTTTCTATATACTTGACATAAAGGTATTCCTTTACGTCTGCCTTCTTTGGCTAAGATTTTTTTTGCTAGTCATCCATGTTGTGTACATATTAAGAGCTCATTAATTTTTATTGCTAAATAATATTTCATTGTGACAACATACAATCTATCTACTAACCTGTTAATTGATGTTTTAGTTACTTCGTTGTTTTTTTGAATGTCATGAATAAAGACGCTGTGGACATCCTGGTACAAATCTTTGTATCGATAGATGCTTCATGTGTCTTGGGTGAATGCTTACAAGTGGAATGGCTGGTTCATACATATATTTAACCTATTAAGAAACTGCTAACCTATTTTCCAGTGTGGCTATACATTTTCCATCCTCATCAGCAGAGTGTAAGAATTCCATTTGCTCCATATACTTGCCAGCCCTGGGTATGTTCAGTCTTTTTAACTGTTGGCATTTTAGTAACTGTATGGTGGTATCACCTTGTGGATTTATTTTGGCATTTCCCTAGTGTCAAAGCCCATTATAACTCTTATTTCAAGCCATCATTCATCTCCTGCTTGGACTATTCTTGAACCTAACTGGTCAATCTGCCTTCGGTTTGATCTTCTGAAAATTTAGCTTCCTCGTTTCTCCTTTTTCTGATTATTTCTTTACAGCCTCCTTTGTGGGATCTACTTTTACTATACCCCTTCAATACTGCTGTTTGCTGCAGGGCTTTGGATCACCTCGCTCTAGAAATGACTGCTTGGTTCTTCTCATCTCTATTCAGCTCGAACTACTAATGGCATGATAATGATTCTGAACTGTCCATCTCTCCTACACCTCTGCTAAACCTCAGGTATACACAACTGATCGTCTGCCAATTACACAGCTTGCCTATGCTGCTAAAGATATTAAGGGTGCTTTACTACAATATGTCCAAAATAGAACTCAGCATCTTTTCCAGAATACATATTCTGTTCTTTTTTATTTTCAATACCATGTGATTACACTAAAATATTTTTGTTATTTAAGGAAAGGAAGGAATTATTCTTGACATCCCCATTTAAAACATTTGTCCTCCACACTGAATATATCACAAAGCTCTTTGATTGTAAAATGCTTAATGTCTTTCCATTCTACTCTTTATTCTCCATTCTCATGGTTTCCTTCTCCTCACTCTTCACTTGGTTTACTACAGACTGCAGTAACCCTTGAAATTGTCATAAATCTACCTTCCAAGGTTTTCTGAGGAAACTTTACTAAAGTACCAATCTGATCCTGTCACATCCTTGATTAAAACTGTTAGTAGTTCCCCACAGGCTTCAGGATAAAGTTGAAACTTATTAGCTAAGTTCACAAGACCCCTTATGAACTGGCCTCTATTATCTTTAGTCTCATCCAATAATTCTTTTGACAACATTCATCCTGTTAGGCTATGGATTTACTTGTAGTAACTATAGAGGCCAGGGGCAGGCTACCCCAAGATGGACCACTCTGACATGAAGATTAGTTTGAGTTAAAAATCAGTCAAAACCATTTGCGATGACATGGATGGAGCTAGTGAGGATTATGCTTAAGCTAAATGAGTCTGTCAGAGAAAGACAAATACCATATGATTTCACTCACATGTGGAATTCAAGAAACGAATGAACATGGCAGGGAGGGGGAAAGACACAAACCAAGAAATAAACTCTTAACTATACAGAACAATCTGATGGTTACTAGAGGGGAAGTGGTGGAGGGATGGGTTAAATAAATGATGGGTATTAAGGAGGGCACTTGCTGTGATGAGCCCCGGGGTATTGATGTAAGTGATAAATTACTAAGTTCTACACCTGAAACTAATAAATATAAATAACTGTATGTTAAATAGCTGGAATTTAAACAAAAACTTGTAAGGAAAAAAAAAAAGCCATCAAAATCCAGTATTGGGTATGGAAAGAACCTAGATGTCCACCACCAACAGATGAATATATAAAGAAGATGTTTTACACACACACACACACACACACACACACACACACACACACACACACAATGGAATACTATGCAGCCATCAAAAGAAATGAAATCTTGCCATTTGCGAATATGTGGATGAACTAGAGGGTATTATGCTGAGTGAAATAAGTCAATCAGAGAAAGACAATTATCATATGATCTCCCTGATATAAGGAAATTGAGAGGCAATGTTGGGGGGGTTGGGGGGTAGAAAGGAATAAATGAAACAAGATGGGATCGGGAGGGAGACAAACCATAAGAGACTCTTAATCTCACGAAACAAACTGAGGGTTGCCGGGGGTTGGGGGGTTGGGAGAGGATAGTGGGGTTATGGACACTGTGGAGGGTATGTGCTATGGTGAGTGATGTGAAGAGTGTAAACCTGGCGATTCACAGATCTGTACCCCTGGGGCTAATAATATGTTATATGTTAATAAAAAAACTAAAAAGTTATAAAACAAACAAACAAAAAAACCCCAGTATTGGGGAAGAGCCCTTTTACGTTCCCAGCCAATGCCTAAAAAGAATTTAGGTAGAGGACCTGCCCTAGGAAGAGCACTATCACCATAGATAACAGATAACTACAGTATATTGTGAACAATGGTAGACTGGGAAAAACTTAGCAAGGCCTGTTTGACCAAAGCCCCTTTGTCCATTGAATGGCTCAACCAACATTTATTTACCAAACATTTATCCTCTTTTGTTGTTTTTATCTTCCTACAAATTGCATTCTTCCCTTTGAAGTCCCAGACCACTACCCTCTTCTTAGCTCAGAATGACCTATATACCTCATTTTGTGTGACTGTCTTTTGAATTTCCGTGTGTGTGTGTGTGTGTGTGTGTGTGTGTGTGTATTCCCTGCCTGCACAAAATTAAATCTGATTTTGTTCTGTTCATCTATCTCATGTCAATTTGATTCTGAATCAGGTTAGAAGGACCCAGAAAAGGATGAGAAATTCTCACACCTCAGCATGAATTAAAGCATTTCCCTAAGTGTGTTCAGCAGAATGCTGGTCTTGCAGGAAGAGAGAGATTTTGGAGACTGTAAAGTTTGGGAAATGTTTGGTCAAATGGAGTTAAACGTTCTTCTTAACTATTCTGCAGAGCATCTCCCAGGCAAACCTGCCTGTGTCTCCCTTATGTGGCAACAATGTATAAGGCAGTACTCAGCTTTTATAAGCGCTAACTGGTTTTTGTTAAAGTGGGAAGAGTTTCTCCAAGCCTCCACGTTCCAAGGAAGATCAATTGGAAAATGACGGATGATGTTCTCTGAGGCCTCCTGGCTTTCACACAACTTTCAGCCCCTTCAAATGTCCAAACGTGCTGTCCATCCAGTGAAGCCCTCAACTCTTGCTTGTGCCTCAGGGCCTTTCCTCAGGGAGCTGAACTCTGGGTGTGACTTCAACATCTGTGTCCTGAGATTCCTAGCCTACTGTACCCATTCTGACATGGCCATTTGCTTTCTATCCTCTCACCATTGAGTTATGTACTTATCTATCTCCCCAGTAGATGACACGTTCCTCACTCAGGTGTGGTGCAATAGTAGGTGGGTGTTTACTGGCTAATTGTTAAATGCAGAAAGGGACCGGTGGTGCAATGTTAAACTGAAATTCTCATGAGATGTCACACTGGTCTGGTCAAAACTAATTAGGTTTAATTTTATAAACAGAAGGATCAAATTTCATTTGCAGATACTGGTAATGGTATAGTGTACAGAATTAGGGGAATTATACTGAAATAACAGTAGCAGCACACTAAGACCTAACAGATTTGGATTTCTGCCTTGGTTATGAGAGCTGACACACATACGTTTTTGACCTCATGTAAGTTAGAGCCTATGTTTCCTTTTCTCTAACACCAGAACAAAATACCTGCTTATATCAGCAAATGAAGTAATGTTTGTGAGTATATTTTAATGAGTTCCTGGACTGTAAAAATGTTACATTATTTTTATCCAATTCCTTACTTGCACACATAAAAAAGTTTGGCATTTTTTTAAAAAGCAAAGACCTAGTTGCTGCATTACCACCCCTACAAATTCGATGAGTGGGCCATTCTAAAGGCGACATCTTGGTAAAACAAGATGGAAAGCAAAGCACACAACCTTTTCAAACCTAGTACAGGATATAATTTTACAAGTTGTAGGACAGTTTTATGCTTTCAAATTAAGCTCTCAGTTTCTAAAGAAAATGACAGAGAACCATTCTGCTCTTCAATCAGTCATGTGTAACCCAAGTCACCTATAATCTAAGCTAAAGAAATGATGGGATCCATTTTTCGCAGAATTCGTGAGTACCTAAATTACAGACAAGGTCCTCCTCATGATTAGGTACACAGAGTGTTGGATAGCATGATTAAGGTTCACAGCGCACTATTCCTATAGAAACTCACCTTGTTTCCGAATTCTTGACAGAGTGAAGGATTTCCACTTCCCATCATTATGGTTTTGCTTGCTGACAACGGAAGCCATTCCTGAGCCCAGATCATAGCTGACTTTTATATGCCCATCAGTGAGCTCCACACTCATGAAATCTTTCTATTAATAGAGTAAAAACATACCAGTGATTCAATACACAGAGAAATATGGGTATTTACTTTTTGTGTGTGTGGTTTATAGCAGGGCCTTATTGCTAAGTTACTGAATATGCTGATCCATAAATGACATCCATTTTGGAAACAGAATTGGTGTTACTACTTTGTGAATGTTTGTGGGTATGACATTATAGTGCAAATTGTCACAACCACATTACTAGGATATATCTTTATACAACAGGAGAATAAAGGAGGTTCCTTTAAAAACATATTAAGTCAACTAAAAGGTACATTCTCTGGAAGAATTTACTAAGAAATATTGACCTGGAAAAAACAATGAGGATATTTAGAACCATCTTTCAACTTAAGTCTTTAGAGGAAGACTAAGGGAGTCGTTTTGCTGCTGCATGATTCCATACTGAAGGAAACTCTACTGGGTGCTTCTCTTAAAGGATTATATGGGGAGCTGCACTGAAAATAAATAATAATTAAATTGCATCTGTAATTGAATTTATCAATTTTCATTGCATCACCTACTCTTGGCTATCACACAGCATCCTAGAATCCTCTTAATAATAATTGATAATTTAACAATAACTGATAATTGTACTGGAATCCTATGGAAAAGAGGCAAACATTTTTAATTATGGGAGATCAGCCATGTATGTCTTTACCAGGTCTCGTGTGGCAAGGTACATAAGGAGAGCACTTGAAGAAAATGTCCTGAACTTGAACATGACAGTTGAGATGTTGGGGTACCAGCGAATGGGGCGGCTGACCAATGCGTACCCTTCTCCATCAAACTGAATAGTCCCTTCACTATCTTCTACCTGAGGACTGAAGAGAGACATTTCACATGAACCAATGTCTGCTTTATCCATCAATACTAAACACATCAAATTATCTTTTGAGATTTGATTGTGAGCTGTTAGAGGACAGGAACTATCCCAAATAGTTCTTCCATCCTTCCATTTCTCTCTGCCATCATTCTAGACCAAGTAGCAATCATCTCTTACCTGGATTTATTTGATGTTCAATAACTAAGTCACTGATGTTTTAAATGCTTTATATTCTACCAAAATACTTGATGGGTAGTTACACTGGTATTTAAGTATGCCTTAGTGGTGTGAAGTGGTGGGGTTTTGGATGGACTGAGACTGTCTTATTACATTTCGCATATACATAACATAATGAGGGGGGCTTGGGTGCAATGAGTGAAGGTGGTCAAAAGATACAAACTTCGAGTTATAGGGATAAAAACAAAACAAAAAAACACCTAAGTGGAATAAAGATCCCTACCCCCTGATTACTTGCTGTTCAATAGATTTTTCTGGGACAAATTAGATTAAGACAATAAAGGATGCCTTTATCTGTTTCAGTGGTTATCTATTGTTCTTTAATAGATTGGAAGCTCTATAAGACCCACTAGAGATTATGAGCCAGGGTCTATGTCAGGCACAAACTCAGCACAAGGAGGGCACATGGCTCATAATAGATTATGGTTACATAGAATGAAGGAGATTTTAGTATAGTAGATTGCCTCACAGAGACTGTATGTTCAATCAGTGTTGGTTGAATAAGAACTATCTAAGAAAAATCTTGAAAAATAACATTTAAGAACATTTCTTTTTCAAATGCAGTTACCTATGATCTATCAATCAATCTACACAATGATGTAATTACAGAATAAGTCTCAAATTGTGGAGAGTTTTTAAAACTTTAAAAATCTGAATGTTAGCATATATTTGAATCTCTGAAATTGGAGTGTTATGTTAAGGGTAGAGAGGAGATATGGAGAAATATTATAACAATGTCTTTGTAAGATAACAAGAGCCTAGAATATCATTTGCGTGATATCTTTGCTAAATGAGAAAAATGACAGTGTATGAACATTAACAGGTTCATGAAGGAAAAACTGTTCCACATCTTAGACAAGTTGGCTTTCTCTCTGTTCCTGGATCAGAGAGAAATAAAACTGAAGACAAAAAAAGAAGGGAAGAGTCTTATTTTACATCACGCATGGTCAGATCTTTGTAATTTTAAGTTATATATAATTTGGAATAAGATCAGATGATTTCAGAATATTTTTCTAACATATTAAACTTAAAAAATGTTTTTCAATATTCCTGCAAAGTGCTAACTGAAAGTTTGAGGAACTAAATCAGGCTATTAACTGTATAACTGGTAGTGAGTAAAGTGACTATGATTTGGCCTTTCTTCATTATTATGATAAATCCATTAATTTCTGGGTCACTTCATTAGAGAGAAGATAATGTTGTGTAGAGTCTACTAAGGAGAAGTTCTCAAATACTAAGGTTTTGCATTATATGCTGTCACACTATCATTGACAGCCCTGAAGATGGTTGTGGAAGTCACTGTTGAGAGTTTTCTGGATGCTTTGACCCAATGCACTATTACTTATAATTTATTTTAATTTTAATTTTTTTAAAGACTTAAATTATTTGAGAGAAAGAGAGAGAGAATGAGAGGGAAGAGTGCCAGAGGGAGAAGTAGATTCCCTGCTGAGCAGGAGCCTGATAAGGACTTGATCCTGGGACTCCAAGATCATGACCTGAGCCAAAGGAATTGCTTAACCAATTGAGCCACGCAGGCACCCCTGTTATTTATAATTTAAACAAACCAAAAAACACAAAATCTCACCACACAATTGTTTTGGTATAAGAATTCTGGGATGTTTATAACTTGATGTCTTTATGTCCTTAATCTGTTAATTCCTTCAACATGAATAAAAGAATAGCCAAGTAGATGGCAGGTACCCTGAGGTCTGATGTGGAATCTCACTGAGACCCTGCTGCAAGCCACCTAGCGTTTTGGGTGTCACCTTGAGATAAAAGAGTTAGATCCATGAATGATTGCTATGGCCTATTCCTACTTCAGCCCTTTATAAAATTCTTCTTTTCAAGCAAAAGGCAAATTTTCAGGGAAGGGTTTTGTGCTGGGACCAGCTAAATAAATACACAGGTGTTAGATCAGTCTACTTCCCTTAACTCATTGGCCAAACCCAAGTACATCTGGATTTAACTTGGTGACTTTGAGATATGGAAAAAAAAATTACTTCTTCCAGGTGTAGTTTATAATATCTCAACTTCTAACATTATATTAGAGTGTTCTTATTCATGTTTGAATACATTTGCCAATATACATTTATAATTTTTATAATTAACATTTGCCAAAATTGCCTTTTGTTTCTCTTTTGAAACTTGATGTCTGGTCAAGTTATTAAGGATTAATTATGTTATTTGGAACAGCCACACTCTTCCACATGTAGCTTGTTAACTACTGAGCTAGATGGATATTGGGGTTTATGTAGTACATTTCATCATTGTTTCAATGTTGAGCTAAATACATTAAACTTGCAACAATTTTTTTTTCTATTTTAATTTTAATGTGATTTTTAGAAGTTTAAGAAAAAATAAGATATACTTCTTTTTTATTGTCCTGGCAGATAACTCTTTTTAAAGCATAACAACAATTCTGTCCTTTTTTCTGATTGCTGAATAACTGCAAATTTCTAAAATGGACAGTCTAAGATCTACATGTTCTTAGTCTATGTCTTACAATCTTCTCTTTTACGTCCCCCACATATAGTCATTTCTGCTCTAAAACTGGAATGATGGGTCTTTATGTAACAATGTGCTATGTGTTCTCTTGAACACCACCTAACAAACACCAGGAGTTCTATAAAAATTATTCCTATACATATATACCAAGGCTTATGGGAAAACAGTGTTGGTGGTGGTCACTCAAAACTTATGCAACTTTATAATCAGAGCACTCACAAAAACAATTATAGTCTTGGTCAAAATAGCAGCATAATTTAAAAAGATATGCTATAAAATTTAAATTAAAGAATTTTTTCAGTAAATATAGAACTTTACCTTCAAAGGTATAGGTGAAGGTAACTTGATAGCAAGGAGCTTAAGGAAGGGTTGACAGTGCTGAGTGACAGAGGTGGTAAAATGCACAATGTCTGGGGGAGAACTGAGCAATGAACTTCTAAGACAAGGAACTTGTCCAAACCAAGGGCAAGTTCATGGATGAAGAGGCAGTGTGTGCAGGCTTGAGCTTGGTATACTCAGTTATGTCAGTAGACTTTACAATCAGGTGCCTTTGTTCAGTGGTGCAAAACCTTTACACACTGCAAAGAACTATATAAAAACCGACCTGACTTCCATACCTACTGACATCATTCTCCCCTTCGCCAATCCTGCCCAAGTGAACTCACCTCTATGAAGCAGAACAGATTTTACTTGTCCCTTTCTAAAATACTCTGGCTTTCTAGCCTTCTTACCTTTGCTCTCACTGGTCCCTGGGACTAGAATTCCCTTCACCTTTTATCTGCTAGCCCCTCTTTGGAGTCTTACTCCATGGTAACGTCCACCTCAAAAGCTACCTCCTATATGAAGCGGATCTAACCCTATGTGAATAATCATAGTATACTGAGAGTGCCTTTTTTTCCCCTAAGATTTTACTTATTTAGTTGGCAGAGAGAGACACAGTGAAAGAGAGAATATAAGCAGGTGGAGTGGGAGAGGGAGAAGCAGGCTTCTCAATCCCAGGACGCTGGGATCATGACCTGAGCAGAAGGCAGACGCTTAACCACTAAGTCCCCCAGGCACCCTTGAGAGTGTCTTTTTTAAAGGGATTTTTAATTTTCCCTTGTATTTTAACTATTTTAGGGTTTGTTTTTTCCTCTCTGTAAATTACTTGATTGCTATCCCTGGACTGTATTTATCTCTGTATCAGGAAGTCCTAGGTGTGAATCTCTGACACCTGAAAAACATCCTACAAATGTGTGCATGTGTGTGTGTGCGCACACATATATGCTATTATAATTATATTAATTCATATGATACTCTAGATACTAAGGTATAAGATCTGTGCAGAATTTATAATTAGCCTGTGATAGACCTAATACATTATATGCACTGCTGAGTGGACATTTAAATCCTTAGATATTTTGTTCATGATAAGTTTTTTTTTTTTTTTTTTTTTAAAGATTTTATTTATTTATTTGACAGAGAGAGATCACAAGTAGACAGAGAGGCAGGCAGAGAGAGAGAGAGGAGGAAGCAGGCTCCCTGCTGAGCAGAGAGCCCGATGCGGGACTCGATCCCAGGACCCTGAGATCATGACCTGAGCCGAAGGCAGCGGCTTAACCCACTGAGCCACCCAGGCGCCCAGTTCATGATAAGTTTTTGAAAATCCTTTTTATGAATTTACCAAATAAATATTGAGGGAAAAGTTGGCATTAATTTCTGAGTAGGGGGATATTAATGTGAATGAACTTCATTGTCCTTGTTGTATTGAAAACATTTTATAGAAAACATTCCATATTAGATTTTGTTGAAGATTATTCACCAAACCTCTCTAAACTATGAATGGGTTAGGCTTTTAAACTGTCCTCAATGCTGCATTGAGAAGTCCATGATGACAGAAGTAAAGTGTTGGAAGTTAAACTGGAAGTAAAGTGTTCTCTGCAACCTTGATGGGGAATCTGGGGCCCTGGCAATGTGCATGTGCTCTTTAAATTGGAAATAAAAAATATGACCCATGTAGCATCTAATGATTTGGAGTTGCTAGGTGTGTCTATTAAGCATTCAGATATTTAATTTAAATTTTAGAGTTTTAATAGGCTTGGTTGATTAGCTGGGCTCAAGTTTTTTTATGCTGAGAAACCTTTCCCTTCTAGCTAATTGTATTATATCCTCTCTTCAGGTTGGTCTGCTGGTTAAGTATTTTAGATTGCTAAACTCTAACCTGTAGGTAGTAATTGATGATGTGTATTAGGGCCCTTTCTCCTGGCCTATCTTGGTCCCTTCTTATCCTTCTCCACTTAAGCAGGATCTTTGAGTCCAGTGGGTTTCCCCCTGAAACCCTGCCAAGACCCTATGTGGCATAGGGCCTTGGAAAGTTCCTGTACAAATGGGTGAAAGGATCTGACCTTTTATCAACTTCATGGTAGATCACCCCCCAGACATAGTCCCATCCTTTCCACTCCAGACCATCCGCACGATAATAGAATATTGCACAACAAAATTAAAGATTTTGTGAGGCACAGGCCAGACCTTAGGGGAGTTCTCATTTCAGCTCACCTGACAGTACATCCTTTGCAGTCACCTTCTTTTTCTCGGAAATTCCACAAGCCTATAGGTTTGCTGTCGAAGTACGTTTCTCCCATACAGCCCGTGAACGTAATCACGCGTACGGCGTCTGCCTTCTGCAGAGAGAAACGTGGTATTTGTTAGAATTTACAATTTCACAAGGAGTTTTAGAGCATCCAGGAGAGTTACTAGCCGTGAAATCTGGGGCACTTATTGTCTACTCTTTGTGATATTCTTGGTTTGCATCTATTCATCTTTTAACTATATTCCATCCTCACAGACCCTGGTTATTTATGTGCTACCCCTGGTAATACCATTTGTAGATAAACACTTCCTAGCTTCTGACTTGAGGTGAGCTGCTTATCCACTCTGAGGTTCTATCTTCTTGTCTTGGGGTTGGGATTATTAGTATTAAATTGGGTTATTTATTTATGGAACTACAGCCGGTGCCTAGGCATTTAATTAATGCTAGTCTTCATGTACCATTAGGGAGACATCTCTTCAAAGATCCTGAGAAGGCACACATATTGACTACACAGAGGGAAAAAAGCTAATATGTAGATAATTTAAGGATAGTGCTGTCCCCAATTTTTCATTTCCTCCTATACCCAAGCAGGTTTCTAATGCAGGGAAACAGTGAATTTGTAAGAGAAGGGACCGTATTGTGATTGTCTGCAGATATACACAGCACAGAGCCTATTAGGGCTCAATAAATATTTGTTGAATGACAGCTCCAGTGTCACTTTCACAGGGAAAGGTCTTAAGCTTGATATATAACACAGTCATGAAGGAGGGGAATGACCTTGTCCACTCTAGAGAAACTTGCTGTAATTTAAACAACTATTTCTTTTGGCACTGACACATTACTGATAAATCTATATTCTGGTACCTATAACGTTAGAAATGCTTTCCCAAAGGCCACAATTATCTGAGTAATCGAGGGTTAAGAAAATGAATTGACAACTTGGGTCTGGAAGAAATGTGGGGAAATGATCCTTGAACAGCTTAACGTTTGTAGTTACTCAACATGTGCATCTTTCTATTGCTGTGTTTGAGGAATCTTCCTGCCTTGTAGGAAGCCACTGATATTTACAAGTCAGAATGGCCCTTGGAATTCTCCATTATCAGCTGGAGTCTCTTAGTTTTCCAGAGGTTGATTACTCTACTTGTGGATTCTCTTGGCTTTTTGCTTTTCCTTCTCGCATCCTAAAAACTAGACTTAGGATCTTCTCCTGCTCCTTTGAATTTTCATCAGCATGTTGATTTAGTTACTTGTTTTCAGCTTCTGGTTTCTATTCTGATGCAGCAGGAGCCTTGACACTCTTGGCCAAAATGATGAAGATTTTCTGTAGATTTCAGGCATCTGCTCTTTTACCCCGAGACTAGCAGAAGAGAGTTTCTTTACATCTGGTGACAACTGAATTATAATAAGAATTATTTGAGATGCGATTTAAGATGTAACTACCATGTCTTAGGCATTTGTTGTACGTTTTATGCACATAACCTCTCACCACTCACAGTGGCAGGGAAACGTGGTGACTAAGAGTGGAGGCTTTTGTGCCTGCTAACCTGTGTTCAAATCCCAGTTCTGCCACTAACTGCTGTGTGACCTTGGTCAAGCCATTGAACTCTTCTGGGACTCAGATTTCTTGACTATAAAACAAGGAGGATACTATTTACCTTTCGGACTTGTAAGTTAATTCATGTAAATTACTTATATTACTTGGCATACCATAGGGTTATACTATGTTATAAGGGCAATTTATTATATCCTTCATGGCAAGGTAGATGTATTTTTTAAAAGATTTTATTTATTTGAGAGAGAAAGAGAGAGCGCCTGAGCGCACACTAACGGGGTAGGGGCAGAAGGACAAGCAGATTCTCTGCTGAACACAGAGCCTGCCATGCAGGGGCTCCATCTCAGGACCTGAGATCATGATATGAGTTGAAAATAAGAGTCAGATGCTCAACTGAGGCACCCCAGGTGTCCCCAAAGCAAGGGAGATAGTTTAACTCCCTTTTCTAGTTGAGAAAACTGAAGCCCAAAGGGCTAAGTGACTTGTCTAAGGTCATGTTTTATTATGTGAGAGAACAGGGAATTCAACTTGGATTTGATTTCAAAATTCATGGTTTTCACATTACTCTGTGCTACCCCTATATTTATCTTCCTAGGGAGGAGAGAAAGTTGGCAATATGACTATATATTACCATGTACCATTGTATATTGATATGCGGTTCTAAGAAATGTGGATGGTTTTAGTGTGTAATTGTAGAATCAATTCCAAGAGTTTAGAGTCACATCTCATACACAAAGCAAACAAAACAACCTCACTGTATGTGAAGGTTGAGTTCTCATAAATTTGGGGTCACCGTGGCTTTTCACATTTTCTGACTAATCTCATCCCAGGATGATTCTGACAAGCCCAGGATTATCCGTCGTATTTGGTTGTGCTCTCGCATCTCACCTACACGTCCTTTTCCAACACCTAATTTCATTTAATCAACATGAGCTCCTTTAAAATGCAGGCACTTAGCAATTTGAAATGCACAAGGACCTGTCATGAAGCAATTATGAATATTAAGTGCATTGCTCTAGAAGAATAAGGAGAAGAGCAACTTGAAAACTTTAAAAATCAGACCATGATTTGAAAGCTTATGATTCCTGTGGTATTTCCCAAGGTATTCATAAATCTTTTAATTAGATGTGAGTCTGAACTTTATAGCACTTCATATCAATAAATCATAAACTGATTCAGAAAACGGGGTATATTTAAAAAACACTTTGCTCTTGAGGCAACTAAAAGAAGACTATGAAAAAACTAGTGCCACAGATAAGGGCAAAACAGCTGTTTAAGTAAATACACACAGGCTTAAAAACATTGTGTTTGCAGATTGGATATTGAAAGAAGAAAAAAATCCTTACTCAGTTTGTTTTGTGAGATTAAGAGTCACTTATGGTTTGTCTCCCTCCCAATCCCATCTTGTTTCATTTATTCTTCTCCTACCCACTTAAGCCCCCATGTTGCATCACCACTTCCTCAAATCAGGGAGATCATATGATAGTTGTCTTTCTCTGCTTGACTTATTTCGCTAAGCATGATACGCTCTAGTTCCATCCATGTTGTCGCAAATGGCAAGATTTCATTTCTTTTGATGGCTGCATAGTATTCCATTGTGTATATATACCACATCTTCTTGATCCATTCATCTGTTGATGGACATCTAGGTTCTTTCCATAGTTTGGTTATTGTGGACATTGCTGCTATAAACATTCGGGTGCATGTGCCCCTTTGGATCACTACGTTTGTATCTTTAGGGTAAATACCCAATAGTGCAATTGCTGGGTCATAGGGCAGTTCTATTTTCAACATTTTGAGGAACCTCCATGCTGAGGGTTGCTGGGGGGAGGGGGTTTGGGAGAAGGGGGTGGGATTATGGACATTGGGGAGGGTATGTGCTTTGGTGAGTGCTGTGAAGTGTGTAAACCTGGTGATTCACAGACCTGTACCCCTGGGGATAAAAATATATGTTTATAAAAAAATAAAAAATTAATTAAACAAACAAACAAACAAAAACAAAACAAAACAAAAAATCCTTACTCAAAAGAAATGTATGTTTTCATAAACAAATTAAGTAAAAAGTTGCTGAGTTTTTGGAGAGCTTTATCATGCCTTCCCCCAGAGCAATTATATCAGTAACTGTAGACAGAGATGAAATAAACAAGCATGGGAAAGAACACACTACCTTCAGTTTCCCAGTCAAGCCACCAACGAACAGCATCGCATTGGCGTCCACATCAAGAATGGTGTACCCCGGAGGAGATGCTGCATAGTAGGTACTAGGCACGATGCTGGCTTTGGGTCCATCCAGGGCTCTCACCGAAATGGTCCCATTCCTCCCAGTTCTTGAGGGGCACGTGTTGAAATGAAGCAAAAGAAAATGCAGAACATAAAACACATATCACGTTTACAGTAACTTTAGTTTTTAAAGGTATGAAATGTAGGGATATGTGGCAGAATATCTAAGAGTTAATTGGGTGTTGAGCTTCCAAAGATCTGGATTCATTTAAGTTGCAAATCAGACCAAGAGCCTGATCTTTGCTGGCTGTTTCCTGGCAGATCTGGCCAGAACCGGTCAGCCACAGGAGAGTCTGATCCTGCACAGTTGAGTCCAGGTGAAATGACACAGCAGCGATGAGCATATGGAATGGCCCCTGCTTAAACAGAAGGCCTGTTCCCATTGGCTTGCAAAACAATTTACTGTTTACCAGCACATGCTCTTTAAACAAGCTGGTACTACTTCCTTGAGCATTTTGTCTAATTTAATTCAGTAAGTGAACCCCAAATGAGTCACCCTTCTGCATGATAAGCTGCATCATTTCTCCTAAAATCCCTTGTTATATCCTGGCTCCAAATTTGCTGAAGTAGTCTTCCTGGAATTGTGCATCTTTTACTGCTGGCATCCCATCTCAGTGTAGACGGCATAACATCTCGTCTTCATAGCTGTGTATACCAAATGTATGGAAGAACTGCAGTATTACATTCAATTAATAGGATTTTGGAAGCTATTATTATTTCATTTCATTTTCTGAAGTGATTGATGTCTGTGAGTTGTGAAATATGAAAAACTGGTCTGTCTTCTGGGACAGGCAGTCATAACAAAACTTGAGTGTCTCTGTCTCTCTCCGCTGCCTCATTTAGGTAATCTTTTTGTCTCTGATGGTGCAGTATGAACTGAAGCACATGGAAACAAGAGAATGAATTTGTCAAATAAGGTTCTTCCTCATCTTACCAGAATGTATCTCTTCTGATCAAAGAATAGACCCTTGTGAATATAAATGTTCTTAAAGTCACAAAAGTACTTAATCCCTCCCCTACTCTCAGGCATGGAAGCATGTTGTCAGCTGCTTTCTCTCTCTTTCTCTACACACACACACACACACACACTCTCTCTCTCTCGCTCACATTTCTTTACTGAAGATCTTAAAAAGGAACTAAAAATATTGCTTCTTAGTAAGTTTCTTTTTAAGCTTTTATGATGAAAAAATGTAAGTGTATACAAACACAGAGTAAAACTCTCTGTACCATCATCTGTATTCAACAACTGCTCTATCCAGCTCTGGACCCAGCCCTTAACTATACACACTCTCTTAATTGCTAGCTGCTTTGGGGTTCATAGGTGTTGAGAATTAGGTAAAGAAGAGGAGGAAATAAGGGGAAAGGATTGAGGACAGGAATGGGTTCTCTATGGTGTCTACACACTGCTAGAAGTTAATAGAATCAAAGCTTCAGACAGAATGAATCAATATCCCGTAACCATTTTAAGTAGTGTGGATACAACACCTTATATATTTGTGCCAGCATTTAGATATGCACCTGCCTGTAGGCAAGATTGCTGTGTAGACCAGAAGAGGAGCTAAGCATGAGTGGCAGCCCTCACACTCTAGCTTGTGCGCAATAAGGCCAGTCTTAGGGCTCCTTCTTCAGGAGAGATAGCATGTCTGAGAGTATTATGACAGCACGACTATGACACAACCAGCTGAATAGTCCAAAATGGACGAGACACTCAGATCAATATGTGTGAGGTGTGTAGGTTTCAAGCATACTACAAAGACACCCATTAAAACACATTTGTACATGTACGTATAATATATATAATTTGTACACATGCATACGTAGCGACCTCCTTGAAATGGAAAGAAGATTTTCTTATAAATTGGGAAGCTACTTCCAAATTCTGTCATTTAACTGTCTTATAATGTTTATTGAGTTAGTTACCTTGATGCCTCAATACGATACCAATAAGAGTCATCAATAGTCAAATCTGGATACTCTACACGTCCAACTCCAGATCCAACATCCCAGAGGAAGCTTACTTTGCCTTTACGCATTTCTATAGCCAGAAAGTCAATCTGGTTCAGAGAAACACAAAAGCAACAGATATCAGATATCAGATAGCCCAAGGAAGCCAACAGAGTTCTTTTCAAAAGGTGCTATTTATAGATATGTGAAATAATTAGAAGCTTCACAATAAAAATTCCCAAACAATACAATCTATTATTAGGTATGATTAAGTAATGTTTTATTATTGCATCTCTAAGGCAACACAAGTGTCCATACTGCTGAGGCATATGTGTTAATTTAACCAATTTTACTTTTGAAACAAAAGTCTTTTCTCATTCTGGTTCTTGTGGAAGAGACAAAAGAAAATATTTGGAGGTAGAATTCATTATTGTTTTTACCAAGGACACTGATATTTTTAAGGGGTCAGCTGTGATTTTTTTTTTCTTTAGCCCAAGGTTACCTAAAGTGTCTCAAATGAATGACAAGTATTGACTTAAGTAATGACTGGTCTGTTGAAAATTTTATTCATTTTGGAAGATTCTCGTGCATAATGAGTCAAGTGTCCAAATAAAAGGAATGAAAACTTTTGGGGGTCAGTATTGGTAGATAACAACTTCTGGTTTTTCAGTTTGAGTCATAAATTCAGCATGAGTCAAAAGACTTTTCGGTGGTAGGAAAGAAGTACACTATTTGCAATTTCATTCAACATGAAAGTTCATTGTAATTTCTTAGAGACTTTTTAAAACAAAGCTTTATTCCTCTTAGTCCTCCTTCTTAAATAGCCAGATCTGAAAACATAATTCTAAATAAATGCTTGACTACTCATAAATGAAAGCAGATGTGCCTAAATACTGCAAGCAGTTTTCTTTTAAATATTCATTTTTCTTCTAACTTAATTTGACACTTCAGAACTTTGTGAGGTAAGAGTCAGAGGTTTTCAAATCTGAAAGGCTACATCACACAATTTTGGGACCACGTTATTAGGTTCTATACATTTCCCTTACTATGAAGATTAACCTCTGTGTATTCACATATCCAGGAGACTGAAGAAGCTGAACATCAAACTTACAAATTTGGCACTTCCAAGATAAAAAAGGAGGTTGTCAGCAACAGCTGTCTTTACGTTGACAATGATATTATTGTAGCTTCCTTTCTTGATTTCCGGCTTGTATGTTCGAATGCAGTCACCTCCGGAAGACACAGATACTTTGATCTTCAAGGAAAACAAGGTACAAAGAACCAAGACTAAATCTTTCAGCAAGTTTGAAGTACTTCCCAAACAACCCCAAAACCATCATCATCTCTTCTTTGAAGTTATTTTTTTATCATCAAATAGAATCATTAAATGCCCATATGCAGACACCATTATACTCATTAAGGAGGGCACAGACAATCAGCTTCCCGCCAGGATTTTGACAATAAGCTGTTCACAGTCCCATATCTTGTTACCATGCTACTCTTTTTCGAAGCATACAACTAACAAATTCTTACCTTCATACCTTCCTCTTTTATGAATGTGGGGACATTTCCAAAAGGTGATTTTATATGACGCTAATCTTAATCTTCATTAAGGTTGTTTGATGAAATTTTACAATTCAAATTTTGGTGATTCTGGTATCACTTAAAGTAGGACACCATTTTTCTTTCTGTTTTCAAGAGGAAATTACCTACCCTCTCATGTTCTTACAGTTGGAAAAGGCCAAATAGATTTTGTTCTAGATGTTCTGACAATACGAAGACTATTAATCATGCCACTAAGGACATACATTTGAGAATAAATTATACCTTTTTATTAAGTTGCCAGGAAATGAAATGGAAATAATTTTCAATGGTTATCCCTACTAATGTATTTAACAGCTCCTTTTTCTTCTGACTAGTATTTTTAAAATTACTATAAATTGCTAAGAAAGGAATTCCTATGTGAACAGAAATGAAACTGTTCATATAGATTCTTACTTACATTTAGGGAGCCTTTCTTCAACCACAAATAACACTAGTTGATTATATGATTTAATTTCCTTTGCTTCAGGTTTACAATCACAGGGGCATTTTTCAGCATAGCTTGAACTCGGGAAGAAGCTGCTGCTTTGCTCCATGAGTGTGCTCAAAGGAGGAAGCAGAGGCAGGGAAAGATGCAAAACTTTCCTTTGCCACTGATTTATAAGCTCAGCTTCAGGAAGCCTCCTCTTGGTTCTCACTAGCAGTGAATTTTCTAGCACTCTGTGCTACTCAAATAGCTTTTGTACTTGGAAGAAAATCTACTGGTTTTATTGCTCCTCCCATGAAGGGTACCGCAGACTCCAGACAAGACAGCCAGTCTCTATATTATGGTGACACAGGAAGCATCTCCAAAAGTCTCATTAGGGAATGGGTATAGGCAGCCCCTGGACTCCTCCCCAAGGGTGGTATAGACTACATTGAAGAGGTGCTGGATGAAAAAACCTTTTTTAAATTTAAATTCAATGAGTTAACATATAGTGTATTATTATTTTCAGAGGCAGAGTTTAGGGAGTCATCAGTTGCATATAACACCTAATGATCACTACATCATGTGCCCCCCTTAATGCCTGTCACCCAGTAACCCCATCCCCCACCCACCTCCCCTCCAGCAACCCTCAGTTTGTTTCCTATAATTAAGAGTCTCTTATGGTTAATCTCCCTCCCTGATTTCATCTTATTTTATTTTTCCCTCCTTTCCCCTATGATCCTCTGTTTTGAAAAACAGGTTAAGTTTTAAAAAGAAAGCTAAGGAGGGGTTTATGGTTCTGATGAATATGTAAATTCATATGTGTTTGAAAGCTTCTGGGAATGCAGCAGATCTGTTGCCTTTCCCGCAGACTCTGCAGATGTCATGCATTTGTACATTATTGTTTCATCACCTCATCTGCTAACCGAATTGCATCCTCTGCAAAGGAAACACGCACTGGAAAGAAACAGGGGCCAGCCCAATGGAGCCCAGGATGGTGGCCCAGGGCTAGAATAACCTCAAAGTCTACCGTAGACTGTTTTCCTTGTCCTTGTCTTCCTACTAAGGTTGGAACCCAGACTATAACTCTGGTACCCATAGTGTTTGCTCTGCATTCTGGGGGAGACAGTCTTCCTGGTAAGTGTGGTTCCCCACCAGGAAGTTAGTACTTTACTCGACAAACGATGGGATTTTCCTTCCACATAAGGTGCTGAGAGTCGGTGAATCAAAATGAGTTGCTGGAAATGTGCAACTTGTACTCTGGATGTTCATACTCTAGACTGCATGTGCAGTGAAGGTTGGCAGAACGTGTTACATGGTAGCATAGCAGATATACAAAGGTTATCCAAGGGCCTAGAGATAAAAGTTGTAGAGCAGGGGTGCCTGGGTGGCTCAGTGGGTTGGGCCTCTGCATTAGGCTCCGGTCATGATCTCGGGGTCCTGGGATCAAGCCCTGCATCGGGCTCTCTGCTCAGTGGGAAGCCTGCTTCCTCCTCTCTCTCTCTCTCTCTGCCTACTTGTGATCTCTGTCTGTCAAATAAATAAATAAAATCTTAAAAAAAAAGTTATAGAGCAAAGCAAGAGAAAGATAATATGGTGGGGGGCAGATAGGGGAAATGCTGCTTTCAGATGTTTTTAATGTTCAGGAAAAGGTATAGGATATGGTGAGTTTTAGGAATTGGCATCAAGTAAACCAAAACCATCATCAGGAAAGGCCTTGACACTGAGCAAATTCAGTATCTGAAGCAGGGTATAAACATCACTGACATCACAAGATGATCAAGGAGAAGAAGTCAAGGTCTGCCTGGAATTCATGAGCGGAGCCGAGTAGTACATTGAGCTATAGGAGCTATAGGAAATCATATGTAAATTCCTAGTGGGGCTGGCTTAGTAATCAAAAGGAACTGTGTGTGGGGTCTGTTTTATCTTTATTTCACAAATGCTTTATGGGCTTGGCCATTGAGCTGTATTATGGCCAATTTAATCACAACTAACTTTCACAACTAATTTATTTTTGTTTAAAGAATACAGTGTGGGGCGCCTGGATGGCTCAGTTGGTTAAGCATCTGCCTTTGGCTCAGGCCATGATCCCAGGGTCTTGTGATCAAGCCCCATATCAGGCTCCTTGTTCAGTGGGGAACCTGCTTCACACTCTCCTCTCCACTTGTGCTCTCTTTCACTATCTCTGTTGCTTTCTCTCTCTCTCCAGTAAATAAATGAAATCTTAAAAAAAGAAAAATAATATAATATAATAATACCCCCTGGTTGCTCTTTAGAGAAGAAATAATGAATGTAGGTGGAATACATGACTCTTCGGTAACAGGATTGGTTTCTGCCCTTGCTTGGATACACTTGGTAGAAGTGATAGGGACCTACATGATGGTGTGTTGAAAAGGGGATTACCAAAGTGTGGATGATAGAGCACTGAGTACTGAAGCCAAACTGAACTGATGAAACCGTATCTGAGAATTGAAAGTCTAAGAGAGTAGCCATTTTAAAACGAAGGGTATTTAATGGCAGTAGGAGTTAAAATTAATCTACTTTATGGCATACTTTACATATCTAAAAAATAGGGTTCTCTGAACAAAATGACGTTGTTATGATCTAAATGCCAGCAGTTGATCTTGTAAAGTAGCCTATTGCTCAATTCTTACACATTTATTTGAAAAACTCTCTGGATTTTCTGTTTTCTGGCTTGTGGTTTTGAATATATCCTCAGTACTTGAAAAATTCAAGCAGCCCGCACTGTTGGTCACCAGTCCATACCTACTAATCTCTCCTTTTAAATACCTTGTGTTTTGATTTCTAATTACTGATTCTTAAACAAATTAAAACAGGTAAATCAAAATGCAGTATTTATAAATTTCTCCTGAAGAAGCTGCTAGGACATTTCCCTCTCATGAAAAGGGAATAACTTCTGAAACACAAACATGTCTTAGAATGTTTTGTTCTATCAATTACTGTTATTTCTAATGTGCGCCCTTTGTAGACTTCTAAACAAAAATCACTAAGCCTTGGTTATCTCTAAGGCATTCCTCATACAACACTACCAATGAATCATTATGAACTCAATTAAACATTATTGAGGATCCCATTATTATATCTATTGGATTTTCACTGCATTTCTCTCATCCCGTAACTAGGTCATTTGTTTAAAAAGAGTATCATCTGCTCCATTTCAGAGTCAACAAACTAAAGAAAGCTACTTTCAAAGAAATGTCTTTAATTTCTTGGTCATATTGAATATGTGTCAAGGCCACATCCAGACACTACTGCCAGGCTACAAATACATTTATAAAATCAGGCAAATGTCATCTTAAGTTAGTATAAAACTCACTTGAAAAAAAATTACCTTGCTTACATATTTCTAACATCTTATAAAAAATAAGACACTTTGTTTTAACTTCCTTTTCAAAAGAATGATTGAAAGTTTCCTTGAAAGGCATGGACAAGGGTTACTTTTTGGTATCATTTCTTTATATCTGTCTTTCATTTTATGTTTTGAGACAGGTTTTATGTATTTAACATGCCAGAATTTTCTCTTTCTCCCTGGGGGAGGGAGCACAGAAAACTGAGGAATATATGGCATATTTTTAGATTTCTTTACAAGAAGAAATAATAAGAATGACCAGATTTCCCCACACGATGACTAAGAAAATAAGGCTAAGTGTGTGGTTTTCCAGAGAATATTTATTATTATTGTTTTTTCTTTTTTTTTAAGATTTTATTTATTTATTTGACAGAGATCACAAGTAGGCAGAGAGTCAGGGAGAGAGAGAGGAGGAAGCAGGCTCCCTGCTGAGCAGAGAGCCTGATATAGGCCTCGATCCCAGGACCCTGAGACCATGACCCAAGCTGAAGGCAGAGGCTTTAACCCACTGAACCACCCAGGCGCCCCACTATTACTGTTTTTTTTTAATTAACATTGCAAACGATAGGAGTGATATCACAAGCTCTCCCTTTCTCTTGCTACTTCCACCTGTTACAGGTGGGACTCTTATTGAAGTTGTCTTGTTCCTAGTTTCCTCACATTTATACCCCAAACAACTTCCAAATTCATATTAAAAAAACACAGCTCTGAAAATATTACATTTCTTGTTTGAGAACTTTCAGCTTCTCCTCACCAATAAGGTTCATCTCAGGAACCATTCTGGCTAAATGAAATTGCTTACTTCACCATCCAAGGCCTAACAAGACCTGGCCTCCAAGGACCTGGCCTCCAAGGACCTTTCCAGTTCAATGTTCTCTCGACCAGTCATCCTGGAAAACTAGACTACTTGCTCATGAGACGAGCCCGAAACTTCCTTTTCTGTCTGCCTTGGTCATTCTCAGAATGCTCTCCTTCCTTACTCTCCCTATCCAAATCAAGCCCTTCCCCACCCACTCAAGGCCTGGCTCAAATTCTTATCTTTGGGAAATCTTCTGGCCGCTATTAAAGGAATTCTTTTCTTTCAGAACTTTATAGCATTTCCCATCGGTCAGGCAATGTAACACTATTTGGCATTACCTTGGAGTTATTTATGTTCATGTCTTATTTCTTCTATGGTGTTATAAACTATGTAAGTAGAAGTTGCCTTGAATGTAGGAGATGCTTTTTCTACACAGGCTAAATCTTAGCTAAAATCCCAAACCTCAAACTAACATCTATTTCTTTTCACTTTGTGCTTCATATGTACAGTAAGTGTATGTCATCATACTGCCCACTTGGTTTTCAGATTGTAACTCAATATATATGTGTTCTCAACCCTATCTGCTTCTTTCACTTTGAGCTTCTGTACATCATCTTGATGAATTTATCATTTTCTAAATTTCTCCTTAGTCAGGCATGCATTCCTTTTTAAAGTGCACCTTGAACTTATTGTCTTAACCTTGTTTAGAGGTATCAGCTATGTATAAGGAGAAGAAATGATATACTGCTCCTTGGGTCTCATATTCCTGGCCACTACTCAAAAAATTATAAGTTGATGGATTAAGAAAGGGCATTTTTGGTCATTCTAGTTTCAAAGTTGCTCAGAAAATGGAACTTTCGAGACAGAAAACTTGGATATATAAAAAGATTTGCATTTAAACCTGACAATATAAACTGTTATTTTTTCCCTTCTATTTCTAAAGTCACCATGGGATGAAATTTATTAGTTTAGATAAAGTTTCACATTGGTATTTAGCAATTCTACCTGGGTTCACCAGGTTGCTATCTTCTAGAAAGTTCTTCTCTCTTATGAGTTTTGTCTTTTGAAATTTATGGGAAAAAAAAAAACAACAACGTTTTTTCCTCCCCTCCCCATCAAATTGCTTCAGGTTAAAGGAAAATAACCAGCGATCAGTCAACAGGATACATTGTGGGGAGGTCATTCTGTCTGGGAATAATACCCCAAATTACAATCAATCACTGATACTGAAAATAAAAAGAGCTTACAGAATTAGCCTGTTTCCGGGCTTGGTTTATCAGTTCCTTTATCTCAGAGATGTTTTTCTTTAGGTTATCCTCAAGTTCCTTGATGGGTTTGAGTTTATCTATCAGACGATCAGCTTCTTGTTCTAGATTTTTCACAGTGGCATCGGCATCTGCAACTGCATTGAAAAAATGAGTGCATACCACACACACACACACACACACACACACACACACAGACATGAAAATAGTAGTATGCTTCATTAAATAATTGAAAGGCTCTCATCTTATCCACATGATAAAGCAGGGCCATGATTGCAGAAGCGCAGTGTGTGATGGCAAATGGAAAATTTCAGTTGGGACTCAGGCAAGCCAAACGGAAGGTGTTAGAGACGGAGGACCAACACTCTGGTTTTGTGATTAAGATGAACGTTAGCATGGAAGGTAAAGAATACGATGACCTTAATTCAATGATTAATTTCTAGCTTCAGGCCCAAAGCTTACCTTTATAGAAGTTTAGTCACAGAATCAAGGAATGAACGTGTTTTAAAATGTCACTTCATCTGTCCAAGCCAGAACCGTATTTAAATCAGGGTTCTCACCCCAAATTGATTTTCTTTCTTTTTCTCACGGTCTATCTTTGTATGTCTTATAGAGGGAAGCTATCAAAATGTCTTCTGAAAACATTTCGGTGTTGAACAACCCTTAGACTGAAGGCCAATGTTAAACTTTAATTAAATCTTTCATGCTGCAGTTCATTTTCATTTTGAAGAAGAACGGACTATCCTAATCTCTATATTAGGCTGAACCATATTAAATGGCCATTCTTATGGGTTCAAAAAAAAGTTTGAATATCAATGATTTTCAAAGGGGTTTAACCCTAAAATAACTGAAGGTTATCATTGATCCACAGACTTTCAGCATGAGCTTTTCATAGGAGGGCAAATGACACATGGAAACCAATTACTCTATCTCAAGGATGCTGGTCATCTTACCTAAACTACGCCATTTATTATCTGATTGAGCATGTATTGTTCTGATTTCTGTCATTGTGACTCTGATGAAAAAGGGAAACTGCTTAAGGACCAAGGCTGAGCGCTTTGCTCAGCTATGAACAATCAGCACTCTGGTGGTCAGTGAACTACGGAGAACTAATCCTCATGAAGGAATCAAAGGTGCTCAAAAGGAAGGACATTATGATTTTCGAAGCTTGCTTGCTTGCATATTATTTACTTACTTATTTGGCACACACAGGTAGCATGAATGGGAGAGAGAGAGAGAGAATCTTAAGCAGCTATGTATAAGGAGAAGAAATGATATACTGCTCCTTGGGTCTCATATTCCTGGCCACTACTCAAAGCAGAGTAGTGGCAGGGCTTGAACTCAGAGCAGAGCAGAGGCAGGGCTTGAACTCACAGAGACTTGAGATCATGACCTGAGCCAAAATCAAGAGCCAGTTGCTTAATTGAATGACCCACCCAGGAGCCCCGGAAATTATTATTTTTAAACTAGGCTTTGAATTGAGTATTTTGAACTCATGCTTATAAATATGAAAAATACTGTAAGGGTGTTTAAAAGGATATAAGTGTATTATTAAATTTAATTAAAAGAGTTCCTAGATCAAAGCCTGATACGCAGGTTCCTGGGGTCAAAGCTCTTGCTACATAACTGGATATTCAGCAGACATAAAAGCATACCCTTTTGTTCTGTATACTCTTAATAAACCATTTGTCCATTTTTTCCTTCCTTTAATTCCCCAATATTACCCTGGTATTCTACAAATTATCCTAGAATTAAGAAAAAAATTATTTAGAATTGGATTCATGGGAAAAAGGAAAAGGGTAAAGCAGACTATTTCAGCTTCATCCGAGAATGCATTCTTTCCTTTGAAAGCTCTAATATTCTTATCAAATGTTTCCAAATGAAATCCAAAGGTTTCCTACCTCCCTCCCCTTCCCCCACACCTTCTATCTTCTGGAGAAGTTGAAGTCTTTTGGAAATTATCTTCTTGGCGGTTTTAAAAATAAAACCTCTGTGATACTGAGTCTGATACTTTCTTAAATAATGCTTTTTAAAAGTTTGTGACTTTATTTTATAGTTATTTGAGTGTATAGAATTTAAAATCACTTTTGAAGATAGATTATGATAATTCAATGTTTTTCTAGAAAATTATCAATCACTTTTAGGCTCTAAAATTCCCTAGCATATTTTGACAAGTACTTTCTTATGTGTTACATTTCCCCCCTGTATCTAATTATAGCTCCTTTAGAACTTTGTCCATTTGTGTTTTATTATTCTTGGGTTAAGTCTGCCAAGCATTAAAAATATTTTATCTTTACACTCCTGAGGATTCACCTCTTGTATTTATCAAGTGTGTTATTTTCCATCTTCTAATTCATCCATTTTTTTTCATCTTATTTTTATTTTGTCTCATTTATAGGGTTGATTACCTAAATTGCTTATTTCAGTGCTGGTTTTAGTAATATAATCACACCCATATTCCACTGAAGACAGCCTTGGTTGTATTTCTCAGGTTTCAATATGTTGGATTTTACTATTATTATTTTCCATTCTGATTTAATTTTTGACTTTGAATTTAAACTATGAGATATTTAAGAGAGAATATTATTATATCCCAATAATTGCTCATTTGGTAAGATCTAATTTTATTAGTTTTATTTTGTGCTTCTCCAGGTATAATTCTCTAGAAGTTGAGAATAATTATTCATAAGAGGGAGGGAAATGAGCATGGGGTGGGGGAGGAAGCGATACAACAACATATACTTAATCTATTTTAATCCTACTGCAAAGGTCTTTTGAACTTCAGTGGCTGAATCTGTGTTCTCAGAAGAATAACAATTCGATTCAGTCTGTAGAAGAATTCTATTTTCCATTTTTCTATTGGTACCATACAGGTATTTCATTGATTTCTATAACATAATTGAAAGCATTTTATATCAAATACATCCATAGCAAACTTTTTGTAAAAAAAAAAAAAACTTTTAAAAATATATATAGTATTAATACTGTGACATAAATAATATGTGACATAAATAAAGAATAGCTCTAGAAGGTTAAAGCAATACCCAAACACGGTAACATGCAAAGCTGAAGCATTTGCAATAGGCAGTCAAGCTTAAAGTTACGGAAAAGTATGCCGGTAAACATATACATACTGATTTCTGCAGGTAATTTCATATGGAAGCAAAACAAAAAGAAATGAGAAAATTCATGAGGAAATAGTTTTATGAGTTTTATAAAGCAGTGATTATCAAAAACTGGTACTTTTCACAATAGGTGCTAATTACCAATGCATCCTATTTTAAGTCAAACAACTGTGATTAAATAAAAATCCACAAACACATGTCAGTTAGCAGGCTATTGTTCATACTGAAAGAAACTGTACTAAGATTTCTAATAAGATAGAAAACAGACCCAGTTTAATTATTATTATAGGTAACTATCTCTAGATGGAGTGTAAGATCAAAAAGTTAGAGAAAAATATTATAAAGAGACCACTATTAGTTGAGAATCAATATGAAATTGAATGAAGTAGTGTTTTCAATTGTAAAATAAGAGAATGATATTTATTTTAAAACTTATTTTCACTTGGGGGGCATACATATTGTGATCTGGCATGCATTGGAACCATTTATTTGGATGGAATCTTTGAACGACAGACAGCAGCTATTTCTGAGTTTATATAAGAAAAAATGAAAAAAAAAAAAGATTGTATGGCCTTTCTTTTTTTAAGAAATGGCAAAGTATAAATCCTCCCTAGTCCTGAAATGCATGTTATATATGTTTTCACTTTTCCTTGCTCTTTAACGAATCATGCTAGTAGTATTTATTATTTTGTAGCATCGTTAGCTTTTGAGGCAATGGTGCTGAAAAATCAGCACCCGAATTACAGAACATCTAATGTCCATAACTGTTTCTGTTATTACATCCTAGCAACATTTGGATACCCAATGGAAATTTTGGTATATAAACAGAGGGCTAGTCTCTTCAGAGTGACAAGTACAAAAAAATCAAGCATCTCCTTTGGTGAAATCACATACTAAGATATTGTTGCATCACTGCATAAGATGGAAAAAAGATAAAAATCATAATGCTTATTGACTACAGTTAATAATTTAAATTATCATTATATTAAGTTCTACCATATTTTCTCAGTAAATCCTTATTAACTTGATATAATTGAATGAAATATACAAAAGATGTGAAAAAATATTCTTGATAAACTAGATACTTTAATTTCCTGAAAATATTTAAATAATTTAAATATTTACATTTAAATAATAAAATATTAATATTTTTGAATTTTAGTGTGTTTCCGGTTGATAACATTTTAATATCCTGTTCTAACGGGCCTGCTGGTAAGTGTGCTCCTTGACCTCTATGTTCCATGGAACTTCACAAACTCAGAGAATGTAATTTCACAAGCACAGCTGTATTTTCAATTACACTGAAGGATTAAAAAAAAAAGTATGTGGCACCCCTATACCAAAAATCGTGCAGACTTTGAGAATTCCTGGACAAAATGTGGATGAAGAAAGCACTAGAGGGGGCCTGGGGACCTGGATTCTAGCTCTGGAGGTGCAGCCACTCCATTCCTGAGCCCAGTCCATGAGGAGAGCAGACAACATCACTGTGGGGTCTCCTCCTCCTCCTAAGAGTTAGGAGTCTAGGGTCCTTTTATAGTATGAAGAAGCACGGGACATAATCAAAGTGAAAAAGGAGATCTTACTGTTCTTCGAAGGATCTTTTAACACAGCATTTGTTTTGGCTACGCTGTCTGCTAATTGATTGTAGTTTTTCTTCAGGCCATCAAGGTTCTGGTGGAGATCTTTAATCTGTGCCAATACGTCTTTTGCAGTGTCGTTGGCTTGCCTTGCTTTGTCCTTAATGGCTTGCAGTTTAGCAGCTGTGTCTGTTAGCAGGGGAGGGTATGGGGAACAAAGCAAAGGGTCCAGAGTTAGTGGCTTACTCTGTGCCAGTCAAAGGGAGGCTGTGGCTGGCCCACTTCGGGGACACAAGCACAGACGGAAAGGCTGAACTTTGTCTCACTTGATTATAGCAAATGAAGTAATTTTTTAGCTAAATTAAATTTTCTCAGGGACCTTTGCTATGAATACCTGATTAGTTCCTAAGATAGCAAAGTGATTATTCTAAATGTTCATTGTATAAGGGTATACTGTAATTTGCTGCCAAACACATTACAGAGAGAAATTTATCCCCAAGTCATAGTTTCATCAAAAATAGATTTAAGATTTAACTTGAACATTCCAAAAGGTGAATGATGAATGAATGTACTTCAACTTAAAGGTAGAGACTCTGCTGGGTATTTTAGACCATGTGTTTATGTACTTATATTAGTTTTCAGCATTGGAAATTTTCTATTACGTCCTTACTACTGAAGGAGATGACAAGCAATCCTGGACAGTTAGGTTTTTTTTAATATTAAAAAAAGTAAAAATCATTAATATTTCCAGTGTTATATTATATAAATGTATGCTTTAATTTACTTGATCATAATTTGTATAAAGACATATACTGAACATATAGGTGCCTACTAGTATGTGTAGATTAATAGTTAAAGCCACAGGCTCTGAAGTTAAACTGTGGAGTTCAAATCTCATACATGCCACTTTTAACAATGGCCTTCAGCATTCTCTTTCATTTCTTAAATTTCACATATGAGTGAATCACATGGTATTTTTCTTTCTCTGACTGACTTATTTCCCTTAGCATGATACTGTGTCTCAGCTTGTTCCCTGTAAAATGGGAAGAACACTATTAATTTTGTAGGATTACTATAAGGATTACATACACTTAACACGCATATTGAGTAAACACTCAATAAACATTAGCAGATTTTGTTATTATCATATCACATTATGAAAATATAAAGGATAGTACTTTCAGGAACTAATACCAAACAATAACTTCAAGTACTTATAATAGGTAAGAAGATATTACAGACATGGTTCAGCTGTTAATGTTTTCAAAGATGAAACATTTAAGGAACTGAACTTTGCCAAGAAAGATGTGCTAATGGTTGCCAGAGGGGAGGGCTGTGGGGAGAGGGGCAGAATGGGTGAAGGAGGGGTTGGGAGATACAGGCTTCCAGTTACAGAATGAGTAAATCATAGAAATAAATCACAGCATAAGGAATATAGTCAATGATCCTGTAATAGTGTCATATCAGGACAGATGGGAGCTACAACTGAGCTTAAGTATAGCATAATCTTATAGACTTGTTGAATCACTATGTTCAGTACTTGAAAATAATGTAACATTGTGTGTCAACCATACTCAACAACAACAAGAAAAAGAAGTAAAGAATGAAGTGGGAAAGGCTCTCCTCTGTCGTGTAGGTATTATAATCACCTGTGAGTTTGTAATAGAACAAAATTGTAGAGAACGGTACCCATGCGATTCTATACTTTCCCATTAACATGAAATTACAAATAATATTATTTATAATAATAAGAAGAATCTTACTAGAAAGAAGATTTCCTGGGCTGACACATGTAAGAAAAGTATATAAGATGGTTATATTTTCCTTTTTGCAACATCTACCAATGGATGTCTCTAGGATAACAAAGCATAAGATAAATCCGAGGACAGAGAGTATGACTTAGTTTCTCATTCTCACAAAGAAAAACTCACAAGTAAGAAAACCAATATCTAATTTCCTGACAACAGTCCAAGTGTAATGTCAGAAAAGATGATAAACGTTAGAACATTCTTTAATAGTTCAGGTCAACTGACACAGTTAGCAGTGTCCCAAATGCTTACCATTTGGAATGGCTGACAGCTTCCCCAAAGTGTCATTCAAAGCTCTCAGGAGATCCTCATTTCTAACATCTGCATTTTCTAATCTGGTTATTAAGCCATTCAGATAGTCATCATTTTCTGTGAAGGGAAAACAAAAAAGAATGAAACAATTTTAATCATCTCAGAGTTTACACATCTCTGATATGGATACATAATTTCAGATTATTTTAATGTAAGTTTTACAAAATGCGGGAGAATTGATTTAATTCCTTTAATTTATTAGCATCTATCACTACATACATCTCAGACCATAATATAAAACAGGTGTTTATGAAATGACCATTTCACTCTTCAACAAGTTCAATAGCTATGTTTTCCTCTTGGTGTCTGTTATGTATTTGACTTAATTTTATGTTTTTTTTATGGAGAAAAAAACTGCAAAAGAATCAATCTCTTACTGCATTTGTAATGATGTACTCTTGGCATTATTCGCATTAATGTTACTTATTTTAAAAATTTTATCACCAAAATGGATCACAGGATTAGCTTTTAAAAATCTCAAATAGATATGATTGTTAAGTAGAATCTTCTAACTATGGTAAATATCGCATTAATACATAGTTGAAAATGAATGAAAAAACTTCAGTGCATTTCTGATAAAATGTTTTTTTGTTATATATAGAGAACAATATTTTAGAAATTGCTCTCAAATAGGCTTTTCAGAGGTTTTTTTTTCTTGCTACCTTAGCATGATTTCTTTAATGTTAAAAAAAATCACCTATTGGAGATAATTCAATATTACAAGTATAAATTTTTCAGCTGTATTCCACTAGTTTTTAACATTGCCAAAACAGATATACCTGTGACACTACATCAATGTGTATCTTCCAGAATGTTCATGAGTTTTTTTTTTTTTAAAGATTTTATTTATTTATCAGAGGGAGAGAGAGGGAGAGAGAGCGAACACAGGCAGACAGAGTGGCAGACAGAGGCAGAGGGAGAAGCAGGCTCCCTGCCGAGCAAGGAGCCCCATGTGGGACTCGATCCCAGGACTCTGGGATCATGACCTGAGCCCAAGGCAGCTGCCCAACCAACTGAGCCACCCAGGCATCCCTGTTCATGAGATCTTTAATTGGAGGTACAGATATGAAAAAAAAAGATTCTTAAGATCTTTTTCATGAAAACAAACAAGGGACACAATACATATGGTGATACAGAGACAAAAGTTTGTCAGGGTGGGATATGGCGGTGGGCAGGTGGAGAAGAACATACGAGAGAACCCTGATGGTACTTACAGCAGGTAAAAACCAGGAACAGAACAAGCAAGGGAGTTCATGGTGGCGTGAGCACCACCATGGTGGTTGGGCTCATTAAATTGCTTCTTCTGGGCAGATAGTTCTATTCTCTTATTTAAAAGAGTGACTGATTGATTGATTGATCGGTCAATCAATCAATTAACAAACGTCTAAAGCAACCAGAACTGGGGCAACTTGGTATTGTCAACACTAAGACTTGTTCTCATCACTTTCCTGGTACCCAGCTTGGGCAGCAGGAGAGACTAGGTCTCACACAACGGAGCCAGAGTGGTCTCAATTTGCTTGTCCGCATATTCCCCCAGAGGCAGCGCACCTGGCTTCTCAGGGGAACTGAGCAGACCACTGTCAGCTAGAGAAGCATCCCTGCCTTTATCGGCCTTCATCCAGAAAGAATAGCAAAGGGAAAGGAAGATGGATGAAGGATTCTTAGCTATCAGTATTCTGGATGTGAAAAAGAGGACTGAACATATTAATTAATGACCCACTTCATTTCATAGAAGGCTTTTATAGGCAGACAGATTAAAGCACTGTTAAACAATAGTAATGTAAGCACATACTACAGTTTAACACATCTGCCTTTAAGCTCCATGCCAAAGACCTGACATCATTGAAAAACAAAGCATAAAATATCCTAGCAAAGCATGGTTCAAAAACATCAATATGTCCATTTCAGTCACTAAGATGTTATTATTTTCAGTTCTAAGTGCCTCAAAATATATTTTCCAAGTAATTAGATTTTCTCCTCTGTCAATCATGATTCATCTTTCTTCTAATATTTCTGTTATTCTCAGTGTTTGTACTAAAATAAAATCTTTGGATAGGTTACTGAAAGTCTACTTTCAGAGGGAAAGCCAGTCTGATTATGACTGTGATCGCTATATGAATTCCTTGAGAATAAAGGGCTGTTCTTTTGATATTATCTTGGACGTCTTCATCAATTAAGGAAAGGGAACAGTATAAATTTTATTTCTTAGCTTCTTGATTGGATTTGATTTTTTAAATAATGAAGCATTCAAACTGGTCTGGCAAGCAAGATCTTCATGTACAGTGAAAAAAACATTAATTTAAAGGGCATCACTTGGTTTATATTATTTCATGCATTCAAATCGCAAATACTGGCTGAACAGTCAGGCTAATTATTCAGAGGAAAGATTGATCTGAAGAACATTGTTGCTTCTGTCTTTCAAGTTCCAAAGCAGTAATTTTGATCCTCTGCTTTCTGTACTTGGAGATCAGAATGTGAATATTCTGCCCACACTCGGATTTCTAGGTTTCACCTATTAGATTTGGATTCCTTCTTGATGAATCCTCTCCCACACTGTGATGATTTTTTTCTGAAGTAGTTTCTGGAATTTCACAAAGCCAAATCTCAACACTTCATAGCTTTGTCAATAGAATTAGGTGAATAGAAGGCGTGTACAGAAACCTACCATGGATTTCAAAATGGAAAACTTGGGAAATTATTGCAATGAATAGCTCAAAAAAGCAGCCCTCCAAACTCGGCTTTAAATGAAAAGAGATATGAGGCCCAGTGTATCTATAGCTGACATGTAAGGGAGACGGCATTTGGCCTAGTTTGAACTGTAACATGACCAAAGAAACAGAATTATTAATAGTTAAAGAACATCCAACCTGATCCTTTAGTTGTAAATTTTGGAGAACAAGAGAAGGATCCGATTTATAATTCATAGCAACATTTTATAGGATTTCCTCTCACTTCTTCAGCTCTCATACCTAGTAGCTGTAGTTAAGACATTCTCTTTAACTTCTCTCCAGGTATCACACCCACCAAATTTTAAAAGCTACACATACACACTTTTTCCACTTTGGTTCTCCCTTTCCCATCCTGTCCTCACATATTAGAACACAAATGTCAATGGGTTCGGCAGATACAGAGCTCGTACAGTTGAGAGTAAGAAGCAGCGCAGTAAGGGCCGACTGTGAACATTCCTGGCGGTATCAGTTCCTCTTGTTTCCCATGCATTGACTGTGCAGGATAGACATACTCAAACTGAAACTCACCAAGGTTGTAAGTCACTGCTACTCAGAGCACATATTTACTCATTTACCATGCCATGCTGATTATGAATTACAGTTCAGTTAAATCAGAGCTGGTAACTTTGAACTATGTTATGTAATATCTCAAAATAAAGCTGTTGTGCCACTTCTTTCATCATCAATAATGTCTTCTTGTACAAAATTCTTGTCGTTAAAACTGTGGTGTGGTGCAATGGACTCCTCGTAAGACTCAGAGGTGGAAAACAAGGTGGGTTCACATGCCATTTCTTTCCCTTTTTACATGTGTAAGATAAAGATAGTGCCTCCCTTCAATGACTGATAGGAGAAACAAATCTGTGGATGTATGAGAAAGTGCTGGATTTACAACAGGCAGTAAATGGTAGCAAAATAATTCACACTGGCTTGAGGATTGCGCTGCTGTATTTACCAGTTTTCAATGATGCTGAAACAGGTTTCAACTAAATATAAGAATGCTTTTTATAGATTTTAATGAAACATTCTCTTTGACTATTGAAACTCATCTAGGGACGCCTGGGTGGCTCAGTTGGTTAAGGGTCTGCTTTCAGCTCAGGTCATGATCTCGGGGTCCTGGGATCGAGCCTTGCGTTGGGCTCCTTGCTCAGTGGGGAGACTGTTTCTCCCTCTGCTGACTGCTCCCCCTGGTTGTGCTCTCTCTATCTCTGTCTCTCAAATAAATAAATAAATAAATAAACAATATCTTTAAAAAATGAAACTCATCTAGTTAAGTTCTTCAAATATAATTTTTATTTTTTGTTTAGGCACAAAACAAATACCTTGAAAGAATCTCTCATTCACAAGGGTGAAATTGATAGAAAGGCTGTTAAATGGGTCTGGTTAAATGGGTCTCCTGCCAAATTGCCATTCAGATAATATTTTGTAGTGAACTCCTTGAATACTGTGACATTTGTCTTATTATGAATTAATACTCTGATGGAATCTTTACCACTTCGGATTTGCTTCTTACCAAAAAATGAAGGAATATCCTCTGTTTAGGATTTCTTTGTAAAAGAAGAATTTAATTCACATAACTTCCATTTGTTACAAATATATTTTGTGTTTTGTTGTCGAGGCACCTTCTGAACTAGAGAACAGATTAAACTCTGCAGCATTTCTCTGTGTAGTTCTGAAGCAGAAGGTTTGAAATAGGCAAAGGATTGGCATGAAGTCACATAAAGTATCTTGATTGTGACCTTCTTGATAATGAGAGATTTCGGCTACACTTGGTTATTCAACCACTTATTCGTTTACCAATCTTGTGTTAGGATCATGACCATCACTGTGCTACCTTCTGGACTATGGCTGAAGCCCCGTGGTTTTGCCCAGCAGAGGGTAAAAGCATTAGCTTTGTAGCCAGACTAATGTGGGTTAAAGTGTTGGTCCCACTATACAAATGTGGTGCATTCAGATTCTTGGTGTTTCTTCAAAGCAAATGATTTTGTTTTAGACATGCGAGGTGGCCAAACTTAAATTATGTAATATGTGTTTGCTTTACACAATTTTCAATTTTATTGTATTATATTATATATTGTCATTTTTGGATAGTTTAAGAACATAAGAGGTACAATTTCCCTCAAGTCACTTTATTATAATTTTTCACCCACCTATGTAGTCCTTTACCTGCTTAATATTTCCAGATCTTTAAATTTCCAAAGAGTCTGTCCCCTAAGTCAACCCCACAACCCAGGGCAGGAACCTGGGACCTTGCTGAAGGAAGGAGTGCTGCTTAAGGAAGGAAGCCAGGCAAAAGTGAGGACTGGATTCTGTCCCCAGCCTCCCGTCAATTGACTTGAAGAGACTGCTATGCCCAGTTTTGCCACTCTTTTGTATTCCTAGCCTTATTTCATGACTTTATTCCCAAGCTTCCCTTTCTCCCATTGCTGTCACAAGTTTGGGATGTGTCCTATCTCTCACTGACTTTTCTGCCCAGACACATGCACTAGAGTGGCGGTGCATGGGAATCTCTGAGATCACTTAGTCAGCAGGTTTATAGGGAGGCATGTTTCTGAGAAACCTTGTCCTGATCCCAAATGGCCAAATTTAGTCTTGTTCCTCATGGGGACAGTGCTTGATAGGCCCTCAGTAACCATCAGCTGTTACTGAATATACTCTTCCTTCCTCTAGAGAGATGCTCATAGTGAGAAGTCTGAGGAGAGGAGGGAGAGGGGGCTTCTCTGGAGCAGGATCTCCAAAGACTTAAGACACCAGAATAGAGGGGAATCCTCTCCTCAACAAGTGTAACGAGAAACCAAAATGGACAGACATTGAAACCCACTTATGGTTCCACTGGGATAAGCTCTGAAGCCTGACTGTGGGTCTGTAGACTCATTGCGCTTTGGCCAGCAAGGTATTCTAAAAGAACTTGACAAGTACTGTCTGGTCCAATAGTTTCTACCTTTGTATGTTTGCCACTACTTTGTCACTTTCCATTTTAACTCCTAAACCAACTCCAATCTGGTTTTATTATTTTCAATTTCTTGATTCACACTCCAAAGGAGGTAGTACAGCTCTGTGTGAGGAATCAGCAATATCTGTGGGGAAAGATTCTTTTGTTCTCCAGACTACGGTCAGCTTGGAGATCCAAGCTTGATTTCATTCATTTAGTCCAACATTATTTCTTGTCCATGAAATAGATTTTGTTTGTCTTTCACATGCCAATCTTCATAAAGGCTGATTCTGGCAAACGGTAGTATGTGAAGTCAAAAGGAGTCTATCTTTAATAATGAAAGAAGGCTTTGGGCAAAATTTAACTCTTGCATCATACTTTGTTTTAACATTGCAGTATTCCTGTTTATTTATTTATTTTTCTAATCTAAAATAACAACAGAATCTTACCAGGTTAATCAATGTTACTGTATTAACAACATTCATGAAGGCAGAATCTTTCTCATACACTTGCCTGAACTGAATGATCGAGTGTTTAGAATACCCCAGTATAGAAAAAAAGCACTGATTAATTTGATAAAAGATAATATGTGGAATAATTTTGCTATCGTTCTTCGTGCTGGACTGTACTTCATGTCATGCAATTCACTGAGTCGATGTCTTCGGGTTTAGAAACTGATCTTACTATTTCTTAGAAGTGTCATCCAGTTTATAGAAACATTATCTATTTGTTCCTAAGTGAAATTGCAGGGTCATAGGGAATTGAATGATTTCACTTATTGGGGTGAAGATAGAAATTAGGGCTAAATTAGGAAGCAAATAATATTGAGAAGTTATTCTATATAAAGGTGTAAAACTGTATAATCTTAGTATTCTCAGGTTTCTAATATACCAACCTCTGCTTCATTCCTTGCCTTGTACACATTCCATGAGAACCCCAACTGGCCGTTTGACTGACAAGCTCTCTTGTCAATGGCAAAGGAGCATTAATTCACCTGCTGGTATTAATTCATCTTCTAATTCTCTTGATCATCTATTTGTCCCAAGTTCCATATCCATCAAGGAAATGATTTTTACCTCCATAGACATTCAATCAGTGCAATGCAGACTGGTTTCAAATTTCAACAGCATACAAGGGCAAATTGACTTTTAACAAATGTATGCTCAAAAATTAAAAAGCAAAACAAATTGCTCCTGGCAAGTTCAGACTCCCTCAAGGCAAAGACAGTATAAAACTGGCAGGGAGCAGCACTAAGTCATTCATGACTAAAGCTTGAACTCACCGGATTATACTGAATTGAACCAAATAACAAATTAGAAATATGGAGGGAAGACTGGCCTCACCATTTTTATTCCTTCTAACTCCAGGCACCAAAGAAAGGGAAATGACTAAATCTCTATTTTAATAGCTGCTGTCAAGAGTTTTGCTCTGTAGGGCCTATTTCAGCAGATCCTGGTGGTAATATATGGCATTTCCCTGATTAACAGCCATTTTATAACTTGTGTAATTGGCCACAAATCAGGGGAATGTCATAATGTAGCAAGAAAACATTCCCATCTCCGTCAGAGCCTTGGCTTGGATTTTTGGAGAAATTATTACTTGAGTAGTTTGTGGGTTTTCATTACTTCAAATAATGTACTACCTGAAGTACAAAAAAAGACATTTAAACTAATGAATGTTTCTGTCTCCTAACCCTTTCCACTAGGACTGTCTTTAGATTTCTTTTTTTCTTGGGGAAAACAAAAATCTCTGAAAATGGAATTCTTTCTCCATTTTTATAATGCCAGTATTTTGGGGGAAACAGAGGTGAGGGCAGAGCAAGGAGTGAGGTGAGGTGACTCAGGCCTTCACCTCAGGTATAAAATTTAAAGGGGCACCGAAACAATAATCAAAAATATTTTAATGCAGTATTTAAAAAAAATTAAAATGGATTAAAAAAAAAGATCAATGATGAACAAAATAGTAAACTTTTAAATAAAACAGGACTAACCCTGTGCTTGTACAACCTAACCTCACTTACCTCACCTTAATCCTTCCTAGCTCTGGGCAAAGATACCAGATGGGAAGGAGTGGCCCCAAAGTAATGGGATCAACTCAACTTGCCCAGGAGGAAGATAGGTTTTGACTCTACAGTGACTTCAGTTCAGAATAAGAGCAAGCTCCTGCACAAAATTGTGTACACAAGGGTTTTTTTTTTTTTTCCTCCTGTGACACACAGTCCAAAGCATTTTACTATCCAAATACCATCACATGGACAACGGTAGTAGTAATTTCCCATCAGCCTCTATTAGAAACCACAGATAAAGCATGACAAATATAAATGTTTATAAAACTTCTTTTCTTTCTGAAGTTAGTAAAGACCCATATCATTCCATTCTTCTCAAAAATACGCTTCTTGCCTGATTTGAGCCAGTCCCTGTGAAATTAGACCCTAGAAAAACAAAGCTAAAAAGAAGACCATGGGCGCCTAGGTGGCTAGTGGGTTAAAGCCTCTGCCTTTGGCTCAGGTCATGATCCCAGTGTCCTGGGATCGAGCGCATCAGGTTCTCTGCTCGGTAGGGAGCCTGCTTCCCTTCCTCTCTCTGCCTCCTTGTGATCTCTGTCTGTCAAATAAATAAATAAAATCTTAAAAAAAAAAAAAAGAAGAAGAAGAAGAAGACCGTGTGTCTGTCCTCCAGAAGATGGAATCTAAGTACAGGCTTGCAGTTGGACAAGTCTGTGAGAAAGGCAGGCAGTGAGAAAGGGCATGTAGTTCAGATGCGGTGTCGAGGTTCCTGGAGAAGATGACATCTGAGCTTAACCCTGAAGGTCTGCTAAAAGGTAATTATATCAAAAAGAATGAAAGATGGAGAGGCATTCCAAAGAGAAGGGTTAACACTCTGAAATATGGAGGCTTGGAATAGTAGTAGTATGTTTTGGAAGGACCATGAATATATTAGGAAGTTTGGGGAGATGGATGCAAGCCAGAAAATGGTAAGGGGTGAGGCTGCAGAGAGAATAGGAGATATTTGAATGAAATAATAAATATAATAACACCTACAGAGCAGCTATAGTGAGTAATACATTTTTAATGCAAAACCTGTAATGGATTAGAGTAGATATTTTAGGCACTTTGATGATTGAATTAGGAAGAAAATACAAGAAAAATGTATTTAAAAAGTGTGAAAACTTTTCAGGAAATGTGACCACTAACAAATTGAAAATTTCATAAGGACATTTATACTATATCTGCCTAATTCATTACTTTGTGACTGTCATTTCTGAAGCCAAAACAAGTGGAGTTTGGTACCCTTAAAAACTCATTATACTTTAATTTAAAGTCACTGTACTTTAGCTCTAAGTGAAATGATGTTATATAAATTAGGTCTAAAAATTATGAAATATTACCCAATGCAAAATGAGATGTGACGACAAAATGTCATAAAACTGGTGAAATAGTTTACTTGCATTAAATCCCAATAATTAAAAGCATCATAAAAACCCTAGTGAAATGATTCCAATTTTCCAATAGTGTAATAAAATATCCTACCAAATAGACGACAATCAGTTGTGAAAATAATAACAAAGTGAGGTGACACTAACCTTTTATGGCATTTGCCAACTTCTTGGCTTCATTAAGGACCCCAAAGCTTTTCTGAAGAGAGCCTTTGGCACCTTCCCTTAGTGAACCTTGAGGACCTGTTGCCTGTGGACGGAAAAAGAAGTGTCACATATCAAAACCCACAGAATTATGGAGCAGATATATCTGGTGGGCAGCTGGTGTAAAGAGCTTACCTTCAGGAAAGCATTCTGGGCTACAGATGTAGCTATAAATTATCAGCACATACTGGTGACTATTTATTGGGAGACTGTTTATTGGGAAAGAAGAAGAACTAGAACAGAAACCTTAGGAATCTCAACGTTTAAGGAGCAGGTAGAGAAAGAGGCACTGGCAAGATAACTGAGACTCTAGAGGGCAAGGAGAATGCAGGAAAGCTTGATATTATGGAAGCCAAGAGATACAGAAGTGGCTCAAAGCATGATGACTGGCAGTGTTGCAAAGACAGAGTTGGTCAGTATTGAATGCTGGAGAACAGTCAAGCAAATTAAGAACTGAACACATCTACTGACTTTATCCCTAAGCACATTTTACTTGAGTTGTGTGATAAGTAGAGGAGCAGTTACTGTCCTCTTCCAATGAGGAAGAACATTGCTCCTTTTGAAAACATGTCTCCAAGTATGAAGGCAAATAACAACCTCAGAGCTACAATCATCTCCTAGCAAAGGTGCATCTGTTGGGGTTTGGATTAAAAAAGGTGACGCAAAGATAGAAGAATGATATGGGAAAGCGATCATTTAACTTAATGTCCCGTGATCCATTTTAATAGTGTTTGCTTTCCAGCAATCATCACATAATACATTGATACCGAGAGATAAATCAAATAGGATCTTATGTGTTAAGTTTAAATTGGAAAAATTATTTCAGGTGCAAGAAGAGCTAGAGAATGCTAAACCTACTGTTTAAGTTATAAAGCTGAATTCAGGTTATCCCAGACATAACTCTCCAAATGACACCTGCGAAGCCTCTGCCATATTATTTTTTTATCAGTCACATTATTTGTGCATTAAACTAGGAAAGATCATAAAATCTGTGACTGTTGTGGAGAAATTTACTTTCAGGTGTTATACTAACAGCTCTACTGTTCACAGAACAGATTGATTATGTAATATTAAGATATCTACAAAAGGACATATTAGAAACATCTACATAAATAAAAAGGGACATTGTGCATATATAGCTAGCATTTGCAAAAAGAGCTGACTACCCTGGAAAATCATTCTATGGAAAATGGACAGTTTCTTCAACTGAGAACAAGAAATTTTTATTCCTACAGTTTCCTTTGGAAATTAGATATACTAACAACACAAAGTGTCATTTATCTTAAAAAAAAGGGGGGGGGAGAATATCAATATAAGTGGCACAAATGCAGTGTACCTTACTAAAAACAAACAAACAAACAAACAAGCCTTAGTTATCTACTCAGGTTCTAGCTGTTCCAAATCTAAACACCATTCTTACTCTCTTGGTTACAGGTTTTCTGGATCAAAACCAATCAGAAGAAGGAAGTTACAAAGATGGAAGGGCAAAGATCTCTAAATAGGCACTTGAAAACAGCAGAAGTGATAGCTGACAATCTTACAATGAGGAAGGAGAAGCAATCAGGTGAGAAAAAATTGTAAAGCTCAGGAGTCCAGATCAATTCGGATAGGGGTCAAGTAGATTTCAGTAGATGCCAATGTTATTGCAGTAAAATAATTAATGTTGGTATTGATGATCCTGAGTCACTACAGTGATACGGGTCACTCAGAGTACCAGGTGAAATTAGGCAAAGATGGGCAAGGAAGGGAGGGAGGGAAGGAAGAAAGAACAGCTTTCCCCACAGCCTTGAGATGTGAATGTCTTTCTATAAGAATATAAACTGGCAAGCATTTAACAACCACAGTTTTAAAGCTAATCTTGGATATGCAAAATGAGTCATGGGGGTAAAGGAGGGAGAGAAAGTTGATTTGATGCAAGGAAAAAAATAATCAAATGAAGTGAGGGGAAAAGAGGAAAAAGGGTCAGACAACATGGAGAGAGGCTGAAGTCTGATGCAGGGAAATTGCAGCACTATGGACAATGGTGGCCAATCTTAATTTTTTTAATCTGCCTTTTTACACTTTCCAACAGTTTTATTGAGGTATAAGTAAGCTTCACATATTTAAAATTTATAATTTGGTAAGTTTTGACATATAGACACCCATGAGACCATCAAGACAATCAAGATCGAGGAACTCTTCATTTCTTTTTAATTTCTCCCTTCCACCTTTCCTTGTATCTCTACGCAAACACTGCTCCTCTTTCCATCAATATTAATTTGCATTTTAGAAAATCTTATATAAATGGGCTCATCTAGTTCTCTTTTTTGTCTTTTTTTTTTTTTCACTCAGCATAATTATTTCAACCTTTGTCCACATTGTGCTTGTTATCAATATGTGGTCCTTTTTTAATTAAATGGATATGTCCCAATCTACTCATTCACCTCTTGATGGACATTTGGGTCATCTCCAGCACTGACCATTTGAAACTGAGTTGAAGGTGTATGTATGTATAAATCTTTAGATAAACATATGCCTTCATTTTCTACTGGAGTGAACACCTAGAAGTGGAATGGCTAGATGATATAGTAGTATGTTTATGTTTTTTAAGAAACTACCAACTTGTTTTCTAAATTATTTGTGCTACTTTCAATTCCCCCCCAGCAGTGTAGGGGAATTATGTTTTCCTACATTCTTGCAGTACTTGATGTAGTCAGTCTTTTAAAATTTATACTTGCTAATAGGTATGTGTAACATTTTGGTTTTAATTTGCAGTTTCCTTGTGACAATTTTGAGCACCTCTTCATGTACTTATTTTCCATCTGTTTAAATCTTTTGCCCAATTTTTATTTGTTTGTGGTTACTAAATTTTAAAAGGTATTTGTGCATAATTTGGATACAAATCCTTTATCAGACATGTAATTTGCAAATACATTCCCCTAGTTTGTAGCTTATCTTAATAAATGGTTAGATTTGATCTGTAATGATTTTGTCAAGAATTTTCACATCTCCGAGGGATATGGATCTATAATTTTCTTTCATAATATCTTCCATTTGTATTACAGTGATACAGGCCTCATAGAATGATAGAATGAGGTGGGACATATTTTCTTCTCTTCAATTCTCTGAAGAATTTATTACTTCTTTCTTAAATGTTTCATGGAATTCACCAGTGAAATTGACTGGGGCTGAATGTGTGTGTGTGTATACACAAAGGTTTTTTAAGCACAAATTCAATTCTTTAATGGGCATTCAAGTTATTTTTTTGTGAGTTTTGGTATTTGGAAATCTTCAAAGGCTTTCCATTTCATTCAAATTGTTGAATTTCTGGCATAAAGTCATTAATAATTCTCTACCTTTTAAAATTCTTTATTGTATACAGAAATTGTACTGCCTTTACCTCTTTTATTCATGATACTGGATACTGGATATTGACTTTTTTCTGATTAGTCTGATTACCAACTTATTGATCTTCCATTGGACCTTGGCACCTTTATACTACAACATGAATGACCCCTAACTGAAGTCCATCTCCTGAAAGACTTCCTGCTTCTAATTTCCCATCTTTTTGCATTTACAAATGTCCTCTCTTTTGCTCCCAAGCATCTAGTCTTTCCTACTTTTCAGGAAGTCAGTGATTTCTTCCTGGATTTTTTTTTTAAGATTTTATTTATTATACGACAGGCAGAGATCTCAAGTAGGTGGAGAGGCAGGCAGAGAGAAAGAGGTGGAATCAGGCTCCCTACGGAGCACAGAGTCTGATGTGGGGCTTGATCCCAGGACCCTGGGATCATGATGAGCCGAAGGCAGAGGCCCCAACCCACTGAGCCACCCAGGTGCCCCTCTTCCTAGATTTTTGTTCAACCATTTCTTGCTCGGGTAAGGAAAGGAAAGGCAAGGATGCAAGAAAATATTTCTTAAGATTTATTTATTATTTATTTGAGAGAGAGAAAGCCAGAGAGCACAAGTTGTGGGAGAGGCAAAGGGAGAGGGAGAGATTCCTCTAGCAGACTCCCCACCAAGCGTGGAGTCTGACATGGGACTTGATCCCAGGACCCTGAGATCATGACCCAAGTTGAAATCAAGAGTCGGATGCTCAACAGACTGAGCCACACAGTGCCCTAAGGAGGCAGGAAATTTTGATGCGTGGAGAACAGAACAAGTATTTCAGTTGTAAAGGACTGTACAGTTTATGAAGGGCAGTATGAAGAACTAAGGCTATTATGTAGGTTAGAATCAATTTCTGGAAAACTTGAATGTCAGGCTAAAAACACTGGGCAATATAAAATATGGAACCATTGAAAGCTTCTGAGTAAGACTGTATGGACAGTGCTTTAGGAAGATGAATGGGCAGGTGTGTGGGAGAAAAAGGAGATACTCATTATACTATTATAATCGTATAAGCTAGAAAAAAGAGAGTTGTCATTTCAGGCGAGGGCAGTGGGAATGAGAGGTTTTGCGTTCAAGGGATGTGGAGGAATAGACAGGTTTTCAGTGTTCCAAGAGGCATCCAAAATATTGAAGTATAGGGCTGATGACATATAACTGTCAGTCATAAACAGTATATCCACAACCCAGGTTTAAAAGACCAGCCTTTTATATGATAACAGAATGAAAACTACTAACACGTTATGGATGAATGGAACTGTTTCAACTCATTGGAATTTGCAGAGTTCCTTTCCAGCTTTGCTTAGTAAGTCACCGAAGCACATCAACAATATCAGGACAGGTGATGAAGCAGCACTTTCCAAGCTAATTATACTTCATACATATTCATAAGCATCGCATCTGAGTTTCTGAGCTGTGTCTATGGCATATGTGAAATATAAATGAGGTTCTTAGAGTTGCAAGATATGTTGTTTCTTGCTTTTTAGAAACTGTATTTTTATAACTATTAAGTTCTTTCTGTGTATATATGTGTATATATAAATTATTTAAAAATGTTTATGAAAATATATCATACACAATAAAATATTATACATAGGCTGCTGTAGGTTTTTATTACTTAATTATTTATAGAAAATATGATATAATTTAAGATATTTTTTGAGAAGGAAAGATACAGAAAAAAATGAAATGTTAAAGTCTACAAAGATTTTACAGAGGGCTTGGCATTTAATGAGCTTTTAGTACATGTTAGACTCACCTTTCTACTATTTGCTATATATTCACAGTAACTCTTGTTAAAGTATGTCACTGATTAATAGATGAAGGAATTGATTGATTTAGCCAACAAAAGTTTTTAGCTGTCTTGAGCACAAAGTAAGCTCTGATTATCCAAAGATGGATATAGTCAGCCTTCCCCACTGAACTGTGAAGAACAGACAAAACAATCCCACGGAATGGGAGAAGATATTTGCAAGTGACAGTACATACAAAGGGCTGATATCCAAGATCTATAAAGAACTCCTCAAACTCAACATCCCAAAAACAGATAATCGTGTCAAAAAATGGGCAGAAGATATGAACAGACACTTCTCCAATGAAGACATACAAATGGCTAGCAGACACATGAAAAAATGTTCATCATCATTAGCCATCAGGGAAATTCAAATCAAAACCACACTGAGATATCACCTTATACTAGTTAGAATGGCAAAGATTAACAAGCCAGGAAACAACAAATGTTAGAGAGGATGTGGAGAAAAGGGAACCCTCTTACACTGTCAGTAGGAATGGAAGTTGGTGTAGCCATTTTGGGAAATGTGTGGAGATTCCTCAAAAAATAAAAAGTAGGGCTCCCCTATGACCCTGCAATAGCACTACTGGGAATTTACCCCAAAGACACAGATGTAGTGAAAAGAAGGGGTACATGCACCCCAGTGTTCACAGCAGCAATGTCCACAATAGCCAAACTGTGGAAAGAGCCAAGATGCCCTTCAACAGACAAATGGATAAAGAAGATATAGTCCATATATACAATGGAATATTACTCAGCCATCAGAAAGGATTAATACCCAACTTTTGTATCAACATGGATGGGACTGGAAGAGATTATGTTAAGTGAAATAAGTCAAGCAGAGAGAGTCAATTATCATACGGTTTCACTTGTGGAACATAAGGAATAACATGGAGGACATTAGGAGAAGGATAGGAAAAGTGAAGTGGGGGAGATCAGAGGAGAGATGAACTGTGAGAGCCTGTGGACTCTGAGAAACAAACTGATGGTTTTAGAGGGGAAGGAGATGGAGGAATGGGTGGTTCTGGTGGTGGGAATTAAGAAAGGCATGTATTGCATGGAGCACTGGGTGTGCTGCATAAACAATGAATCTTGGAACACTGAAAAAAAATTAAATAAAAAAAAAAAAAAGAAATTGGTTGCTACCATAATGGAGCATGGAAATATGACAGTGTTTTATTATCAGAGGAAGATCTATTAGGAGAAGAAGATGTGAATATGAGACCTGAAGTTAAGCTTATCAGGATGGTTTACCTGTTTCCCAGTGATTTATTATATAAAAAAGCAAATTTAAAAGCTATTGTTTAGGAGCACCCAGGTGGCTCAGTTGGTCAAATGTCTGCCTTTGGCTCAAGTCTTGATCCCAGAGTCCTGGGATCAAGTCCTGCATCAGGACTTCCTGCTCTGTGGGGAGCCTACATCTTCACTCCCTCTCCCTCTGTCTGCTGCTCCCCCTGCTTGTGTGCTCTGTCAAATAAATAAATAAAATCTTTAAAAAAAAAAGGCATTACAGAACTTATTGTTTATATTACCTTCTATATTATACTTTTATTACTTTTCTAAATGGTCCTCAAATAACTAGTTTATCAGAGACAGAATTTATGAATTCATTTGAAAGACTGGGCTCTAAGGACAGATGTAGAATATTTCTTTTTGCTTCTGTTTTTATTTGTTAGATATGTAATTGAAAATTTATCAGCATGGTTTATGACATATTCCACTGTTCCCTCTTTACGAAATAATTTATTTTAAAAGATAAGTCCTGCATATCTCTAAAGGAGATACTGTGCAAAGATATTACATAAGCTAAAAGATTTTAAGTTTAAATATTTTTTAATAAAGAAAATGGTTCATAATATGCAGGGACATATATAGGGGCTGGTGATTAGATGTAATGTGTTTGTATGAGGTGTTTATCAGAAGAAATTTATATTCAGGTATGTTAGACTGTTGTTAAAAATCAGGGAGAAATTTCTTACTCTCATAAAACAAATTTTCAGAAGAAATGGTGGAATCTAATCCTATACACATTGTAAAAGATGTAATTTTTGAGAATACTGAAAAAATGTACATGTGATAATAATTAGATACAATTATATGTTAAGCTACAAAACAGTTATGTAAAAATTATCCATTTGCAAAAAAGCTGTTTGCACAGGAAAAAGTTTGTGCAGATAAACAATATTATAAAAGTGAAAATTTGTGTTTGGTGGGCTTATGCACATTTTATATTTTCTCCTTTTGCTTGTATTTTCCACTTTTCTGTAACAGTTAAGAACTGCTTTTGTGACAATTTAAAAATCATTATTTTAAAATAAGGAAATCACTATTCATTGATTTTAAAGCTATTTTAATAGGACTTATATTTTTAAAATACTACAGGATATTAAAATGAAATAGTAAATAAAAATCAAGGAACAAACAACCCAGGGAGATGGCCTTGGTCCGAAATCTGTGGAAAGGCCGTAGATCCTGATACACTCTGTAGTTCGCACACTGTGCCCTAAAATGGGAATGAGATTAGATGAATCTCTGCAGAAGTCTGACAGCCAGTGAGCATACAGAGGAGACTGGCATGAAATAGGAATCCTCAAAATTTCAAGTTTAGAATTTGTGATTAGGAAATTTCAGCTTGATGAGAACACCGAGTAGGACAATCAAGAGAGAATTTAAAAATATATGACTAAGTGAGAATAGATTTTCACCAGTTACAGCCTGACAGTCACTGCCCCAGCACCTGTGGGTACCACTAGCCTACTGCAAGGCGGCAGGAAGTGAACAAGCTGATGGGGGCAGAATGAACAGAAAGTAGAAGAAATCTTGATTTGGAGTCAAGGCAATAGAGAAGCATCTATGGAGTTGGAGAACATGCTCAGAGGACCTAATTTTTTTTTTTCCAGTTAATGTCCAAAGTCCAATCCAGCATGGCCATTTTACCTCTTGATAACTGCACTTATAGGTGGAAATTCTAAAAGGTGAGTCTGAGAGCACAACTGTCTTGAATGAAAATAATTCTCACATACGCTGCCTTATAACATTCCCCCAAGGAGTTGCCATGTTTTGGACTGATGATACAAACCCTTTGATTTTCAACATTTTATGCCCTGAATTTTTAATATGTCTAAAGCTGGATCATAAAACAGAAGTTTGTTTTTTTGTTTCTAATCTATTTTTTTTTTAATTATCGACTCCAATGAGCATATCATATACATAGAGAATCACTAAAATCAGGGTAGCTTAATGAATACTCATTTTACATACTGACTCAATAGTTTTCTAGGTGACTGATTCTCACTGACTTTTTCGTATTTGCTATTGTGTGAATCACTCAGTTGTTAGATAAGTTGCTGAACTGCTGATGGAGAAAATATGTTCACCAATCTTATCGGCAGATTTCATTGCCATAACAATTACGAGCTTATGTTATTTTCCCATTAATACTACACGGATATAAAATTTAAATTCCAATTATTGTAGGTATATTTTTAAAAGATTTTATTTATTCATTTGACAGAGAGATAGGACCAGAGAGAGACCAGGGGAATGGCAGAGGCAGAGGGAGAAGCAGACTCCCTGCTGAGCAGGGAACCTGACATGAGGCTCTATCCCAGAACCCTGGGATCATGACCAGAGCCAAAGGAAGGCACTTAACCGACTGAGTCACCCAGGCACCCCCAATGATTGTAGGTATTAATAAGAAGTTAAAATGACTATGTGAATGACTTGAAAACAGTGGCTGATACAATAAAATACAAAATCACAAAAAAATGTGATTTAAAGTGTATGACTTGACTAACACCACATTTTATTGAGCCTTTGGAATGCAATATGTACTCTGCTAATATTTGCACAGACCTTTATGGAGGAAATAAATGACCTCGCAACTATTCTTTATGTATTTTGGTTCATCCAATTATACAAAGCAAATACTAAATAAGACAGACTGAAGAGAAGATATGACCACATTTCTAAACAAATACTCATTAGAAATCCCTTAATGTTTAATCATACTATTGCAAGATTCATAGTGTTTACCCTTATGATTTATACACCAATAGCAATAATGTCAAGGAATCTTGCTACTATAAGGACTCAAAAACTAATAAATAAGAAGAAATTATTAGGAATAATATTAATAATATTAAAGGACAGAATAATAGTAGGAAAGAAAGGAAAGCGTTTAATAAAGGAAAATAAATTATCTAGGTAAAAGTCAATGCATTATTTTTACTATCGTAACAAATGAAAACATGTAATGATTATTGATAGTTTGTGGACAGGTAAGAATTCTAATTATCTCTGGCTACTCTGTGTGTTGTGTTTTGTAATGCTATTTACACATTAAGTACATTAAATATATGGTGACAATTTTTGAAAATTTAAAGAGAAAATGTAAAATGTGGCTAAGTAGCTCATGAGTACCTCTTATAAGTACCATAAGTAGGTCAATGAGGAGTAAGCAATGATCTTACATATTTGGAGATAAAATATTAAATCACATGAAAGGATTTGGGCTCTATGGACTATATTTACCATAAGAATCAAGTCAGGGGGTGGGTCAGAATAGATCCTACAAAGCACTCAATTTGAAGGCAGATCTTCTAATTCCCAAATTGTATCCTGCTATCTTTTTCCCCAGCCTGATTGAGAAATTCTAGCACACCAGTAGAACCTAATTCCAACCCATTAAAAAAAGTCCCACATGACATGTACATTCAAACAGATATTCAGACATTATCTCAAACTAAATAGGGAAAGAAAGTAATTTTATTTTTCCTTTGCAATAGTCTCCTCTCTTCAACTTTCCTACATCTCGTGACCATACCAATATCTTGTGAATTCTGAAACTCCGACGCACTCTGGCCATTCTAGATTTCTGACATTAGTGTTTGGAGATGGGAGGGTTGACAACCTGCATTTAGTGAGCAGCTCCTGTGTATCTGGTGTTACCTGTATGAAAATCACGGGATACTGGGTGAGAAATAGTGAAGAGCAAAATACTCAGGGGGCCAGCTGTGGTGCTACATCTTTCTGTCCACTAGGGGGTCTACTATCAGCTTACATTTTAATTCTGGGAACATTGTTTTCTGGAAAAAGCAAGTAGGAAAAAACCAAAACATCACAGTGAAATAGCATGGGAGTTCACTGTGCACAGCAGAGGGCAATCAGAGAAAGTAGGAAGCTTCCAAAGCCCAGGGATCTTGGGGCTGTGAGGACTGCGTCTGACCCAAAGATTTGCACATCGGGGCATGGGAACTGGCCTGCTTACTGCTAGCCACACCATGTGGCCTGATGTATCTCACCCATTGGGAATGACTTCTGACTCTTCCAACTGCTGCATGGGTGAGGGGAGACCCTCAATCATACCCCTCCCATGAGGAAGTAAAATTGAGGAAGAGAACAAAAGACTACTCAGACATAGAAATTACTTCGTTTAAAATCTGAACTTTCACTCAGTTCTACCTCTGAGAAGAAAACTACGCCATAGGTGAATAACCTTGAATTTAAAAAAAATTTTGAAAAAGAAAAAAAAAAATTAACACCTGAATTCTGAGCAAAGGATACTGTTTTCAGAAAACAGTACGAAGAGACTAGATAAAAGGAAAAACTGCAGGGGAGATGGAGGGAATTCAAAATATGATGTAAAGAAAAGGAGGTAAGAGAAAGTGTGTGACTTTAGCAGAGGAATCTTCACTTTAGCAGGATAGACACGCCTCCCTCACCACATCAGCATGGGTCATTAGACATTTACTCCCTTTCGACCCACTGCAGTCACTGGGTCCTCAACTGACTCAGGAGTGGAGAAGCCAGGAAGGAGGCACGTAGAACCTGAAGATAGCCCAGCTCAAAAACCACAGGTTAGGCAGAGGATGAAAGTCAGTCATGAGAATGAAAACAGATAATGCCCTAAAGTAATAAATCACATGATAGCATGATAATGATAATACCAAGAGAGAGAGAAGGAGAAGAAATCGTTGGAAGATTTAGCAATGATTGTCCCTGGGGGTGTGAGTTTAGAGGTGAGCAAAGTTAGGTCAGGGGGATTGATTGTTGCTTGAAATTTCCTGCTTCTCTTTTCAATTTAAAAGGAAATAAAATATGCATGCATCATAAATTTTAAAAGAAAAGGAGAAATATAGAACCTCTTGTTGGTGTGAAGGGTGAGGGTTGCTTCTTTCATTTCTGGGAACCTTTAAGAACGACTTTCTTTATATTTTTCAGGGCAGCTCCTCCTGCAGAACTGATGTTCAATTTCCTCTTTCATTTTAGTTAAGATACTTAAGTAGGAAATAATTTAATTATACTGATAGGAATAGAAATTAATATAGATACCTGTATCCCCATCATCCATATTTGAATAATATTAAGTTTTTATGCATTTGTCAAAATCTTTAAAAATATAGATTTGGACTTGGTTTGATAATATTTTATTTAAAGTTTCATATCTCTATTTTTGATTGACTTACAGTTTTGCTTTCTGATCCTGTCTCGTACAGCATTCTGACATCAAGATTATATCAGACTCATAAAATAAGCCAGGGAATATTTGTTTTTCTGTTCTGTAGAATGTTTTGGATATTGAATCCTTGAAATTTTGGTAGGCATTATTATTTTGTTATGGGTAGATTAACAACTGACTCAACTCATTGAATGACTAGACTTCTACTTAGGTTTACTCTTTCTGAGTACATTTAAATTTATTTTCTACTTCATCAAGCACTCAAATTTATTTTTAAAAAGTTGCTCATATATTTGAATATACCCATATTAAATCTATATTATCTCTCTTATTATGTCCCACTCTTCATTCCTAATCCTGTCCATATGTGTAAGTAATGCCTGAACTCTGCTTACTTAGTCCTGTTCTTCCTTCTTACTCTAAGAACCAGCTTCCTAATAATATTTTCCTTAGGCTGTTAATTTCTGCTTTTATTTTTATTCCTTTCTTTCTATATTATTTTGAACTTCTTGAGCAGAAACTTTAGATAATTGGGTTCAGTTCTCACCCTTTCCTAATAACTGCATTTCAAACTTCCACTTGCCTTTTTAGTGCCACTGGATGTGATGCGTAGTTTCATTTCCATTTTGTTACAACATATTTTGTTCTTGTAATTTCAAGCTATATTTTTCTTTGACCCATGAATTACTTTAAAGTGTGATTTTTATTTAAAACATTTTGGGGAACAATAAGCATAATTTTTTAAATTTTATTGCACTGCAATCAGAGACTACAATCTAGGTGCTATTGCAGTGTTGGGATTTACTTATACTTGCTTTGTGATCTAGTTCATGGTGCTCTTTTTTTTTTTTTTAAGATTCATGATTCTTTTATCTAATGGGGCATATAGAATTATCTATTCGATACAGAGTTCTAGAAGACCATTAATGGAGACTTGTGTAGTGTACTTTCCATATCTGCACCCTTATATCTCTTCACTTGACCTACCAATTTTTAAGAGAGAAATGACAGAATTTTCCTTTATTATTATAGATATGTTGATTTCCTCATTCTGATATTTGCCTTTATTCATTCTTAGGCTTTGTAGTTACATCTCTGTGGGTTCAATTTTTTTTTAAATCTTCCTGCTAACTTGATCCTTTTATTAAATTGTGATGATGGTATCTCTCATAATTCTTTTAAAAAAATATATAAAGCCTATTTTTATTATTTAATATTAGTATACCAGCTTTCTTCTGATTAGTGTTAGCCTGGTTTATCTCTTGGCCTCCCTTCTTTTTCAGCCCTCTGTATCCTTAGAGTTAGTGGTATATTTTATATACACCATATATTGATGGTTGCATTTGTCCAACATTTTTAAACCAATATAAATATTATTGTCATCTAACTAGTAATTTTAATGTTTGCATTTATTATGAAGGTAACTTGAAACAGAGACAGTTAATGCTCATCAAAAATTCTATGTGCCTATTTTTCCCAGTCTCTCTTACAGTTAGATGGAGGTATGTGACTATTCTTGATCAACAGACCAGATACGGTCCAGGCCAAGGCAGGGAAGAGCAGGCATGTCTCTTTTGTCTTTCTCTTTCCTGCCTCAGAGGCTCCACGGTATGGTGTAGCTATGAGACAGAGAAGGGTTTTCTGACACACTGGGTAGGATATGAGACAGAAATTTGGATTGTGGTAAGCAACTGATTTTTCAGGGCTTATTTCTTGAGGCAGCTAGTCATAATTACTCTGTCTGCTGTATTTTGATTAAATTTTATATTTCATGTTTTATATTTACCTTTTTTTTTTGGCTTCTGTTTTTCTATTTTTTTTTTTTTTTTTTTTTGCCTTTTATAGGATTGATAGAAAATTCCACTCTCCACATTTTTTTCTCTTTGCTTATTTGGAAAGTATAGCTGTTTGTTATGGTTAAATGTGTGTGTCAGTTTGGCGAGGCTATGTCTACATGTTTTGGTCAAGCAAGTATTACTTAGATGTAATTACCATTTAAATCAGTAGACTTTGAGTAAAGCAGAGTACTTTCCATAATGTAAGTGGACCTCTTCTAATCAGTTGATGGCCTTAGGAGAAAAGACTGAAATTGTGAAGAATTGTGCTTCCAGACTGTCTCTGAACTTGATACATCAATTCTTCCTTGGTTCTCCATCCTGCTGGCTTGTCCTGCAGAACTCACACTTGACAGCCCCACAGTGGTGTGAGTCAATTCCTTAAAACAAATTTCAAAAACTCTCTACATACATATATATATATACATCCTATTGGTTGTTTCTCTGGAAAACTCTGATTAACATTGTTATTTTTACTCCTCTATGATTATCCTCAGTGTTTAATACATATACTTAACAAAGTTTAAATCTAATCAGTTTTTTTCTTTAACTCTCCTCCCAAAATTTCAGAGTTTAAAAACTTCTAACTCTGACCATCTGTCCATTTTCCTGTTGTTGCTCTCTTGTTCTTTTGGCTCAACTATTTAAAACAATTACACACATTTAGTAATTATCTTCATTATAATTTTCACTATGCTTAAGTTGTACAAATTTACTATTTCTCTGTTCACTTTGTCTCCTTAATCTCCAATTTCCTTGCTTTTGTTGACATTCCTTTTGAAGTGTATTTTATAGTAGCTCAATGGGAGTCTATAGTTGGTAAACCCTCAGTTTTTCTCTGAAGATGCCATTATTTTGTCCTCAGAATTCTGACTTGAGTGGCATATCATATAATTATATAATACACCATGAGCATATTAGTGCTTCCATTGTGACTTCAGTGGGAAGTATGCTAACTGTAAAATCTTATTGCTTTGTAGATAATCTGCATTTTCTCTCTAGATTATTTTAAGATTTTGTTTTCTTTTTCTTTTTGGTTTCTGTAAGTTTAACAGTTATCTTTTCATGTGCAGACTTATTTTTATTTAATGTGATGGTTTTCCTTACTTTGGGGAATCATGTTTTTCACCAATATTTGAAAATTTTCAGTATCTCTTTGACCATTACTATTCCCTATTTTCACTCTTTCAATTTCTGGAACTCCTCATAGACTTACATTTTTGCAATGTGCATTCCTTGCCTCCTAAAATCCTTTTATATTTTACCATGTTTGTTACATTCTGGACAAGTCAACTCTAACTTATTCTCTTTTCATCTGTTACTAATGTGCTATTTGGCCTTCCCCTTCAAATTTTAATTTTAATTCCTATATTTTTCATTTTTAGAAACTGTATTTGCTTCTTTTACAAATTTCCATAGTCTTTAGTCCCTCTTCCATCCATCTTTTCTATTCCTTAACATTTTAATAATTTAAATAATTTCAAATTCTCTTTCAGATTTTTCAGTAATCTCAGGATCATGTTAAGTACTTTGCCGGTCTACCCTCACTTCTACTTGATTATTTATAGTATATCAGAACAGAGTAGTTCTCTGTTTCTTCCCAGATGCCCTAGAGGCTTCAAGAGCCAAGACTAGTATCCCTGGGTCCCTGGGTGGCTCAGTTGGTTGGGCCTCTGCCTTCGGCTCAGGTCATGATCCCGGAGTCCTGGGATCGAGTCCTGCATTGGACTCCCAGCTCAGTGGGAAGTCTGCTTCTCCCTCTGACCTTCCCTCTCATGCTCTCTCACTCTGTCTCTCTTTCTCTCTCTCTCAAATAAATAAATAAAATCTTTGAAAAAAAAAATAAAAAAAGACTAGTATCTCTGCCATTAATTTCTCAGCTTGTAAAGTCTTGTACCATATGGATGGTATAAATTTGGACTTCAATCCATAGGCTTGTGACTTTAGCATCTTACGAGACATTTTTTCACAACTGGAAGCATGAAAAGAAACAAGCTTCCAGAATGTTTCTGGGCTGCAAGGTATGAAAGCTCATCAATGACGAAAATCGTTCTAGAGTCTCATGCTTCTGTATACTTCAATTAGAGACTTCTCTTAGAGGTTCAAGGTGATTTCTGTGGTATCTTCTCTCCCTGCCTTGTCTTTAAAATCCCAGCCCCTAGATACTATGATGCATATTTACGTTCCAAATTCATTGAGCCACTAAAGTGGCAGCTTTAGACTGTGCCATTTTATTTTAACCTCCCTCTGTACTTTTAGATTTTCTTTTGTTTCTTCTTTCTTATAGGAAGTATGCATTAAATTTGGGGAGTTATAATTTATTTAGCATTTATATGAATTTCTAACATCAGGATCGACCTGAATCAACTCAGGCTGCATATTGTCAGAAATCTCTGGCTTTCCTATCTAGTGTCCTTGCTTCCTATTAGGGTTTTTGTCCCCACTGATCTGCCACACAAGAGTAAATTTACAAAAATCTAGTTCATTCCTTAGACTCTTGACCCTAAAAGCAATAAAAAAAAACTTCTTTTGAGGTTTCTATGGATTTCTACTCTCTTCATGTTAAAGGAATAAACACTAAAAAATCACTTACAACAGCAGTTCCTGTATTTATTAGAATCAAGGCTTTAAACTTACTTAATTCCTAGGTATACTTCCTTCTATAAAATATATATTTTTTAGACTTCTCCCTCATCTCTGTAGTTTATCTAAAGCCTACATCTTGCTTATACAGCACTGTTTTTTACTACCTCACTCTTCTTGTTTCTATGAAAAAAAAAAATGTCACTTACAAATTGCTTTCATTTTCTTCTGTATTTTATATTATTTTTTTAGAAATATCTGGAAAATACCACACTAAAGATTTTTAGAATTATGGCTCCCTCAAATGATGAGTAATTGTAGCAAGTAACAGAACTTGAATTTGGAGACTAAAAAGAAAGAACACAGTGTACTGGAGTTGAAACCTAGTATAAATTCTTCTATTTCTAATGCTCATTCTGGTGAAGATCAGACTGAACACTGACACTCATTGAGAAGGGGGAACCTGGGCTAGCGGGTATTAGTGAATATTGCTGGTGAGTGTGTGTGTGTGTGTGTGTGAGAGAGAAAGAGAGAGAGAGAGAGATCTTCGATAACAAGAACTATGGAATTCACTCTATATAATCCTTCTTTTCACTGTTGTTGCTGTTTGTTATTGGAAGGCACCAGATTCGAGTGCACGGTACCTAAGATCTTTCCAGTAGAAAATGCAAAGGACCTCTCATGTGCCAGAAGCCTGTTGCCTCTGCTGGTGATTCCAAGCATCCAATAGCATAAGAAATCTATTTGTCTGCCTACTTCTAAAACCTGATCTGGCTGATAACATAGGTTTTAAGTTCACATATCTAGAAATTTTTTTTAAAAAGTTTTAATATTCTGTTGTTTTAGCATCAGAGGACTCTTTATAGCCCCAAAGCAATTAAGATTAGAATAAAATAATCTTCCTATTTTCTTTTCTAAAGTGACACATTTCCCTTCTCCTTTCCTTGAACCCACCAATGAGAAGTACTGAATGAGACGTTATCTTGGAGATTGTGTGTCGGAAAACAGATGCTTTATAGTATTTATTCCACCTGACACACAGAAAAATAGCATTTGTTTCTTCATAATGTCTACATTTCCAAAACACTTTATTTCGATATTTAAATAAATGATATATGCAAGACACATACCTGTTACTCTTTATAAAGGAATGCTCTACAACAGTCTTTAATTGTATAAAACCTCTACCTGCTTATTACTTAGCTAAATGACCGACTTTCTCTCACTCATATTTTCCTTTCAAAGACCTTCTTGATTTTGTGTGTGTGTGATTATAAATAGGTAAACTTAAGCAGATTTTTTAAATTGGAAGTTGCTTTAAAAATGCTGTCAATTATACTTTGAGGTTATTTCTACCATTCATTTGTTTTTGTCCTTAGGTTATTCTCAATACTTTTTTTTTCTTCTCACATTATTTCACATCCATTTTCTTCCCAATAGTAATTGCTGTTTTATTGTTTGTCTAACAGGTCTTATCTCTCCTCATGTAAATTCCTGCTTTGTTTCTTTGTCATTTCTTTCTGACCCACTGAAAACATTTTTCCTTCTTTTTAGGGAGAGACTCAAATCAGTACAGGAATCTTCTGTATTTTAATCCTTGAATTCTTTCATGCATAAATAATGAACTTAGTCTCATTGTTCTGCGTTTATCCAGCAGTAATACCAGATATTACAGAATGCTAGTCCTAGTGATGTAATTGCTCAACTTAATATATACATTTGCCAGTCAACTTAATGACTAGCAAATATATTTATTAAGTAAAACAGAACTATATTATTAGTACATTAAAATTAAAACTTTATTTATTCTGTTCAGAAAGTTTCAACAAACTTTCTGTTCAATCCAATAAACTTTCTGGGACAAATCAAGTCTTTGAGTTTGCAGATAGCCATTTAGTCAATAAGTGACTCTCTTTAGGATTTAGTTTTTACTTTTTCAGATATTTAATTATTTTTTATGTGGTATACGGAAAAAAGAGAAGGAATGATGATAACAAGAGGACATATGGCAATGTCTTACAGTTCATCCCAGCTCTTTGCTTGAGCCTGACTAGACTGTCATGTATAAGCATCAGTGTTATGGAAAGAGAACATTTTCTGCCTGTATAAAAATGAAAGCATTCTACATATAAAGTGCCAGTATTATTAAACAGCTCTGTAACAAAAAATGTTAGAAGCTTATGAAGATGAAGCAGCAACAATAGTGAGGTTTTGACTGGTACAAATGATTATAGATAGAGTTGAAAGATATTACTTAGAATAACATTCATTCATTCATTCCCTCATGAGTGCCTACTATCTGCCAGGTACAGTGCTAGACACTAAAAATGGTCCTACAATAAAGCAGAGGTCACATAAAAATGATGAACTTGGAGATCTCAGTCTTTAAAACAGAAGATGAGAAGATAAAGAATTTAGATTTGAAAAATAAGTTCATTTTGAAAAGATAACCAGGCATAAGGAAGTTTCTGCAAAAACTGTATCACACTTTTGAATAAGAAATAAACCCAACATATGGTATTATCACTTATTCCAGAGGAACCAAAACAGTAGTAACTGCTGATGGAATATGACTTTTTCACTATGACCACACTATAAACTTTTTAAGAGTGTGGTAAATATCTTTATTATCCCAGAGATCGCAAAAAAAATAAACCCTTTGTGACCCATACCAAAGCAGAGAAAACATTAATCTATTTCTTTAACACTAATTATTTATGTATACTTCATCCACAAAGGTCCAATCTAGTTTTTTTTTCCCCCTGAAATTCTGATGCGAAGACCAAAGGAGTTCAGAACATTTAGTTCAGAACATTTTAACTCAGCATGTTCTTCCCATGAAATATTTTTTAGCCTCAAATAGTATTATGAGGGTGTATCACATAACTTATTAACAAAATGTTGCTCTACATGGAAGGAATGAAGATTTTTCAGTACTAAAGATACTCAGATACAGTGTTATACTCAGAGCCCCTGAATTCTGAAGTATTATTTCCAAATGTATTTTGAAGAATGACAGCAGCCAAATGGTCCTTTGAAGGTACCCAGTTCCAATTGATACAAATGGTATAAATAGTTCAGAAGCATAGGATCTCACGTGTTTTGTAAAATGTATGCTTCCTAGTCGAGCTTCGCATGTAACTAATTTGTGGGTGAGTATAAGCAGTGGTGTTAATTTTCAGGGCACTTTCTTTTTTATGATGTTTGGAACAATAGCAATAAATGTCCCTGTCCAGAGTCTTATGTTGGACTGTTTTTCTTCTGTGAGTTGGTGGCAAAAAACTGTGGGGGCAGCTGCAATAATTTCAAGACCCTCATGAGTAGTGCAAAGCAGTGAGAAACAGAGAAAAGAGTTCTAGCATCACAGCACACTGAAAGTTATTTTGGATAAGATTTTAAAGGAGCCTCTGAAAAGAATTCAAAGTAAATATTCTAGTTTGCTGGGATTTTTCCTGAGCTCATTTAAATTTGAGCAATTTTTTTCAGACCCTTATTTCAAAAGAATCGACCTGCATTCTTAGTACATAACACTATTCAGTTCTTACCAGTTTTGTAGCTTCATGAGCAAGACCTTTAGCTTCTTGGGCAATTTTCTCGGCTTCATCAATAGAGTCCTTAATATGGCTGTAGGCATTGAAGGCTGCAGTGGCATTGAAGGAGATGTTTTTAGCCTCATCAAGGATTCTGTTGGGATTGCCCCCAAAAAAGAACATCAGAGCAGTTGGTACTCAAATGAAGAACATTCCACTTATAACCAATATGACTTCCAAATGATCACAGCCAAGATCACCATGATTCCAAGTCATAATGAGGTAGCTACTTATTGTATTATAGTTTTCGATTTAAACTCATATTCCTAAATAATTCAGCTATGAAATACAACCAATATATTTTTAAACACCCATAGTGTCCTTCAGAAATTTCTGCAACCACATGTACAAGGCAACTGTGAGCAGGGAGATGAGCCTTTAGGTCATCTGTAAAGCATGCTATATGTTTGAGAGCACCTGTACCGTAGTACTGGAATGAACTTCACACAATCTCTTTAGGGGCAGTGTACTGCCCAGATGAAGACAAATGAATCTCAGAAGGTTAAATGGCTTGTCTCAGATTACATAGCCAACACATCCCTGACTAAGGACCTGGAGCCTGCATCTGTGGACTTTTAGCTTACATGCTCAATTGGCAAAAGTTTACTATAAAATGAATTGTGCCCAAATTGTGGCCAGGGTCTTCAAACATCAATATTCTCCTTTGTATCAGTGATATTGAGTCCTGGAATAGAACCTTTATACATGTTATATATTAAATAACAGATCTGAGGCAATTATTCTTGGGGTTTATAGGACTGATATTTATTATGACAATCCCAAAATTGTAGCGGAAGCATACCAGTTATACCTAGAAGGCGATTTATAGGTCAAACACACTTTGCCACTTGACCCTCCCTCCTCTGACCCATTAAGAGTCTCAGCTATAGTGAGCTGTTACTTCACAGGGGAATATGTAGTGTTTCCCTGGAATTTGAAAGAGAAAAAAAAAAAGACTTAAACGCTATTTATGGGAGCACATTGTCAGAAGCCACTATTTTAGTGATAGTTTTGATTTCATTAAAAATATAAAACTAGAATTTGAAGCAGAATGGGTGTTTATACATTATTATTTAAAGCGCTAACAAAGCAACCGTTGTGCTCTCTTTAATAAAGAACAGAAAGTATTTTTTCTTAGTATAGCCTAGGGCTATGTTCCCTCCCCCTACCCAGCCTTATTTGAATCCACTTTTAACTCAGACTTTTGATGCTGCCTTCAGTGGAGCTTTGCCCAGACCCTCCTAATTAGGCTCTCCCACAGAAAGGCCATGTAGCTTGTATGTTCCTAATTAGAGAAATCAAGATTTGAAAGAAATGCTCTACCATTTCTGCTCATCACAACTTTTGGACAAGTGTCAAGATACACAGACATTTTCAACAACAAATGACATACCCATCAAGGACGGCAGATGAGTCATTCAACTGAGCCGCATGGCTCTCAGCCCGGGACACTTTCTCAGCCAGGTTCCTGTCCTTTATTTCCTGGGCAAGGTCATCAATTTTATCTTTAAGCTCTTCAGACATGGGTGGCAATTTAGTTTGAATGTCTTCAACATACTGATATATAAGAAGAGAGGGCATTTTAAGTAAGTGAATCCAAGCTTCCTCTCCGTTACTAATTTCTCTGAGATATAATTACACATACTTTTTTTAATGAAACTTCAATTTTACTAATATAGCAAAAAGAGAATAGAGAATAAAAGCTGTTATTTAATGAGAGAGATTAGGAAATACATGGAGCCAATTTACACCAAGAAGAACCTAACTATCTTTTTCTAAGAAAATGCTTCTTCGTAGGTATAAATGCATAAATGATAGTCATTAGAATTTTTTAGGTCATATGTGTTTCTATTGCCATATAGTACAGTGTCTACTGCATTACGCACTGTACTGAAAGTCTGCTTACAGGTTTACATTTCTCTTTTAACCAATGTTATATAAATATTGAAGCAGATTTTAAGAGCTATCCTGGGAACAAGAAATGCCCTTCATCACTATGGAGAAAAAATAAAGGTTTCTAGGAGTGTTGTGAGTACTCTCACACAGGCAGTCATGTCTGTTGGGAGAACAATGTGGATTTTTAACTGTTGCCAAGAGCTCGCACGGTCACAATGCAATCAAACAGAAACGATCTGACACCCACAAGGAAAAAAAAAAGTATTTGGTTATGTTGCTGAGATTTATCACTGCTTCCCACTTATGAAAGCTTATGCCATTATTATTTTCTTTAACTTTGGCTTTTATGAAATACTCACATCTATGACTGAGTTGATTTCACCTGCAAGACGGTTGGCTTCATCAAGTATGTCATTGCCTTCTTTTAAAGTGTTCTCAGTTTGTTGTTTGCCACGTTCAATAGCCTCCTTCTTTTTCTGTAGTACAGTATGAACAAAACATCAAAATGCTCTTTGGATGAAACCCTATCCGGCCCAGTATTCCTTCCTCTGACTTCCTTGAGGGGACTAAATACAGGATTTGCAAACAAGGCATGTTGGGTTGACAATGAGAATGATATCAACTACCTGGCTGGTCCTTCAAGAATTATTTTATTTATATCCCTATCTAGATACTTTCTTCCTCCCAGTGTGAGAAAGTCATCGAAGAGAAGAAAAGTTATGTGATGTTAGTTGAGGAATGAAGAACTATTTCTGAAGCAAGATGGACACCCATTTTAAACTTCAGTGTAAGTGCCAAATATAAATTCCTGAGCATGTGGTAGCACCCTGAATTACACTGGAACTAGACATTACATTCCAGAATCAAGGTCCAAATGAGTACTTTGTGAGCATAAACATAAGCAGATTTAGTCTAGGGGAGTTCTGTAAAAATTGGAAGAAGTGAGACTTTTAAGGGAACTTAAGGGAAGTGCTTTTCAAAAAAAGAGAAACGAACACATGGAAGAATAAATTTAATGGACTGTTCCATAAAAAGAGAGCAAGCTCTGATTTTTCCTTGATGCTGAGAGCTTGTCTCAAAACTACATGGAACTCATTCCTAGCCTAGAAGGGTAAAATCAATGAGAGAGAAATATTGTTATTTTTCTTTTGGAGTGTACCTTTGTCTCTTCTCTCTCTCTCTCTCTCTTTTTTTTCCCCTTGATACATCTCACTCCTTTTCTCAATCACTTGTGCATTTAACAGCATCCATTTTAAAACACTGTCATTTTATGTTTTTATATAGATAATAACGTTAGTTTTATATTCATTTATATCTCAAGATGTGCCAGATTATTTATCATTAAATTCTACAATAACTCGTGAGGTCCTGTGTTTAACACCTTTTCATATAATAGGAAACTGAACAAATGATTTGCTCAAGGTCACACTAACTATGCAGTAGAGGTTTGGGCCCTGGTTTAGCTAATGATAAAGCTGGGTCTTGGTGTATCAAAGCACCGTCTCTCCTCTTACGGAAATCACTTGTCTTATTTGCACTGGGACACTGATTTCATACCTTCTTTTCCTGTCTCTTCACCAACCACCTCAATAAGCTATGAGCACACACATCTGGGTCTGACTTGTGACCCTTGTGGTGGCAGTTCCTTTCCCCATGAGCTCTCCCCCAGTCCTCTGTCTTGTTTCTTCCTCCACACTCTGTTCCTGGTCACTTCTCTGACCACCTCTCTAAAATAGCAGTCATCCTCATCCCAATTATTTTCTACATGCCGCAGCACAGTGATTATAAACTAGATGCCTGCATTAGCCTGCCTGAGACCACATCCCAGCTCTGTCCATCCATGAGATATGCAAAACTGGGGCAAGTTATTTAGCTTCATGTAAAATGCTTAGTCTCTCCTTTCTCCAGTGTGGCCCATTGACCAGCAGGAGCAGCAATACCTGGAAGGGTATTAGAAATACATGATCTGTCTTTTCAAGAACTACCAATCTACATTTTAACAAGAACTTTAGGTGATCACAGCAAAAGCTGAGAAGAACAGGCTTAGAACACTGCCTAGCACACAGTAAGCACAACACGATTGCTAACTTATACTTTATTTTGTTCTTTGTCTTAGCACTCATTTATCTGAATTCTATTCTACAGGGTGGCACAAACTATAGAAACATAGATAATATTATTTTATTTTTTCTGTGGATTGAACCATCTTGATTGCTTCTTCTGGGAGTTGCTGAAAGCACTGCTACTTGATGAAAATCAGGGACACCAATTCATCATAAGATGCATGTACAGGATAGGAACCAGTGGAAATGCACAGCCTGTTGAACTGTACATAACCGAAGAAGCATAACATACTGAATACACCATGCTAGCTCACTGAACATATCATTTAGTATACATAGTAATCCATGCTCCAGACTTTACATGCATATTATATACTCATTGGTCTAGTGACTCTCTCCCTCACTATAATAGAAATGCCATAAAGACAGTCTATGTGTATCACTGTACCTTCAGGACCTAGAAAAGTTTCCTCCGTAAACATTTCTGAATGAATAAATGAAATTAGACTCCATTCCTGGGACTTTCTCCATTGGTGACACTTGGATCATTCAGCTAGCCCCATCCCTGGCTAACTCAGAGCAAATCTCACTATGCCGTTCTTATTCATGGACAACACAGGTAGGTAGGGTCCTCCTGGTGTTGCTGTTCACAAGTCGTATCTTATCCTCCATGGGTTTAACATTCTTTCCCCTAACTATCAATATTAGCCCCTAGCTTTTATATGAACTGATTTAAAGTCATACTATATTCTGACACTTGATAATCTTTTCAACTTGACTTGTTTGTATTCATGAATCAAGCTAATTTAAAATGTTGTACCAATCGGAGGGAGAGAATATTTCCACATATAAGTTAGGTGAAGAGCTAATTTCAATTCAATTCATTCTGATTTCAATTAAGTAGTGAATGAGAATCTTCCTAAAAGCTCTATTTGAGTCACTTTAGGGAACCAACTGTTAGGCAGAGGTAAAAATGTGTTCTTTATCATCCTAAAGCAGAAATGATAATCCAGAGACTAGGGAGATTTCAGAGGTGGCTAATTTTCAAATTAGACACTAATGGAATATAGCTCCGAACTCTTTGGAGCTCCCAAATATTAATGAAAGTACTGATGCAACTTTTTTTTTTCTTTATGGCAATTTATTCACTGGAAAAAAAATCTGTTCTGTCTTTGTGCCAGACACTATTCTTGGCCCCGAGGGTACAGTGGGCAGGAAAGAAGTGTTCCTCATGGCTTGCCCGGAGGAGGGAGTAAATGAATGAGTAAATTTATACACTAATATTTTAAAAATAATTCGGAGTGCCACAAATGTAAATCAAGAGAGAGAATGGATAGAGATTGATTTAAGATAAGAAATACCTAAGGTAGGAAGCTTCAAGGAACAAACAGGGAGCCCATGGATAAAGGGAATTCTTCTCCCAAAGTATGCTATAAGCATAAATATTAAGTCTTTCCACTTAAGATCAAAGTTGTTAATATTTCTACTTTTAACTTCTAATCAGATCTTAATTCATTCCAGAGCTCTCTAAATCTAAAACCTTTCTGGGTGTGGTAGAAGGATTAAGAACACACAGAAGTTTATTTCCCTGCCTATCTAGTAACTAACTACTTTCTCTGAATCCTTCCTTTGGCAACCTTCTGATGATCGATTTGGGGACTGACTCTTGAGCACATGTTACCTCACAAAACTGAATGGCTCATAATCTCAAGGTCCACCAGGCGCACAGTCCCCTGTGCCCTTTCTGCATCTCTGGAATTTCCCCTCTAAGCCAGTGCCCCTCTGGAAGGCTGCATTCAAAGTCTTCTATAATCCAAACGCTATTTCCAGAGCCATCTTCTGCTACACACTTCTGGAGCTGAGCAATGAATTCTATGGCTGTCTTTGACATTGTGTGGGATCACCATGCGCTTCCAGAGTTCTGCGTTTGGGCTCATGTGACTCCAACATTTCTCTTAGTCATTGCTATGATGCCATCATTTTTGTGACTCTTCTGCAGATGCTCCTAGCCCATATTAATCACAGTATTATGTACTGTGAAAGGTTCAACTGCCTGAATTGTACAGTATATGAGGCCAGGAATCATTCCTAGTCAATGTCAAACATCATGGTTACCAACAGCACCTTGCTGTGTTAGGTATGACAGATATTTAATATTATTACTGCCTACTTTCCTAACCTTAAACCACACTATTTCACACAAAACTAATTCTCCAGTTTATATAAACCACTCACACATTTTCCAAAATGTAACTAATCCATGACCCCAATATTTCAATTGTTAATGATAGTTTTCAGGATAAGACCCAAATACCATAACTTGATCTCAGAATGCACTTGGTCTTTCATGACTCATGTTCTGGACCTTGTCTGTCTTCTCTGGCTCTCTATCCCTGATTTGTTCCCATGAAGTCTTCATTCTAGTCCTATCAATCCACTGAATTTCCCCCCAACTGTCTTATGTTTTCTTTCCCCACCCCCCATGTCTTTACAAATGGTTTTCCATGTTTCGGGGATGTTCTTCTTTATTCTACTTTAACTAAGTAGTGCTTTTTCTTCAAGACTCAGCACATTTATCATGTCCTCTGTGAAGCTCTCCTTAACCCACAAGTGATTTAGGTTCCCTTCCTTTGCTTACCTCTATGATAATTACTGTAGCGCATAAACAGTGACTTACTTATGTGTACCTCTCACTAAATACAAATCACCTGAAGCCATCAGAGATGGTGACTTATTATTTATATCACCTGCTCTCAAACTTAAGGCTACATCCAAATGTCTGGAAGGATTTTTAACACAAGTTGCTGGGCTCCACTCCCAGTTTCTGAGTTGGTAGGTTTGGGATGGAGCTCAAGAATTTTCATTTTTAACAAGTTTCTAGCGGATGTTCACCTTACAGTTCTAAGGACCACACCATAAGGACCAGTCTTTGATATAATCAATTTTTGTGTTTGACACATTTCTTGAACTTGTAGGGGCTTAATAAGCCTTTTTAATTAAAGAAAAAAAAGCTTATTTCCTTAAAATAAAAAAAAAATAACTTTTGAGCTGGGCCTTAACAATGGCACCTTCTTTATGAACACAGGCACAAAGCATTTATCTATTCAAAATACACTGTAACCATCATTTGACTGAATAATAAGCTGTATCAGTTACTCTCAAACGAGTATGCACAATGGATTAACCTATGGAGAGTTTTAGAATATGAACCCTGGCCTACAGCCCAGACTAACCAAAAGACACATTCTGTAGGAGCTCAGGGAACCTGCCTTTGAACACACTTTTCAGGTGATTCTCAGCTAGCTGGTCTACTAGGAACCTTGGTAAGCAACCTAATCAGCCCTTGCAATCTTAAGTAAGCTGTGTCTTACTCATGGTCATTTAGTCAGTTTTTCTATTTACTCCAGTAAGTTTTTAACAAGCCTTTAGTTAAGCATGACACACAAAATGAAAATACAGAAAGAACTGCTTAGAATCCTTTGCAACACTGACTACATAAGCTCCAGGCATCTCTAGGGGCGCCCAAGAATGATGGCTCCTGGTTTTAAACATCACTAAAAGGAAGGAGTAGCTGAAAGGACCATTTACTGAGCCACTATAATTCTTCTTGAAATACTTCCCAAATGCTTATTATGCTTTCCACACAGGTAATTTTAATTTCTTAAACTGTTGCCATAAAATGGAGAGGTGCACCTCTGGGTAAGTTACACCACTGGTGTGTCACTGAGCAGGATGAATCATGCCGGTGCTTGGGACATGACAGTAGCCCAGCATCCTGCCTTACAAGATAGTACTTTTTCTTTAATATTTCCAGCATGTCAGTCAACTCCAAATTGGTTAAGATTAGGTACTTCAGTCAAGAAAAAAGTGAACCTCCTCAATCTTCCATCAGAATGACAAGGATAAATCCCAGAAGAGGGACTAGGAAAAAACACTTAAAAAAGTTAACTCATCAGGGTGCCTGGGTGGTGCAGTCCGTTCAGCATCTGCCTTTAGCTCAGGTCATGATCTCAGGGTCCTGGGATAGAGTCCCACATCCGGCTCTCTGATCACCCAGGAGCTTGCTTCTCGCCCTTCCCTCTAACCCTCCTCCCAGCAAATAAATAAATAAAATCTTTAATCTTTTACTTTTTAATCTAAAGGAAAATGGAAAGAAATGAGGAGATGAAAAGAAATCCAGATTTGTTCTATTCAACTGCCATTCAATAACATTTTTGAGCATAATAAATGCCAGAGTGTGTTCATTTATAGTTGAGGGTGAGATGATACACTAGAAGAGATGGTGGTCTGCTGCTGTTTTCAGATCTTTTGGGGTTAAACACTTTGAAAACAGCCAGGGTAGGTTTGTTCCTGGAGAGAAATTGTTGCTGTTGTTTCAATACCAAATACAGGTTGTACCGTGAAATGTGCTGAATTTACTCGGGAAAAGTGCTCAATTTGCCACGTCAAGTATTAAGGACAGAAAGAAGGGAGGGAGGAAGGGAAGAAGAAAAGGAAGAATCTATTTTAGTTCCAGTCTCCTCAGTTATCTAAAAAAGGCAGAAGCTGCCCGTCATTTCTCGAGGAGAGAATTACTCTTGTCTGTGAGGAAAAAGAGGGGAAAATCACTGACTTGATCTGTTCATGGTGGTCCCTTTGAAAATTTCATTTGCATAGAACACACTGCAAAGAAAAAGAGAACCAAAATCTTCCCAAACCCTGGACTGTCCATGTGCCAGTTTCCATTAGGGAATACTTGGCACTTTTGTGACCGATGGCAGCTAAATGTTTAAACAATGGTGTGTGGGCTACCAAATCATGAAATCAGTACTCAGAGATACCTTGGGTGTGCTCTAGCATAATGCACTCTTTGGGTAGCCTGAAGACTGAAGCTTTGAGAATTCAGTTCCCTTGCCCAAGATGTATTTCTAGAAAGTGACAAGTTGTCATTAAGATGTAGGTCCCATTATATCACACTGTCCTCAGAATCTTTAAGATTTTGTTATCTAAATTTTATCTGATTCTATAGAAATGGTCATTGAATTTTCTTGAAAAAAAGAGATCATTACCTGTTCTGCTCTTTAGAAGTCTCCTTTCAGAGTTGTTCTTGATTTGGGTAAATGTGCATCAACTTGACTAATCAGCCATGTTCAACCCCCAATCCTCTACCCCATCCCTACAGATTCAGGTGAGAATCCCTAAGACTCACCTCCAAAGCAGTCATGTTTTTCTGGTTGGCTGCAGATAAGCGATTAGCCTCTCTGATTTTCTCCATGGCTTCTCTCAGCAGGTCCCAAGCATCATCAACTCTGTCTTTGTAGTCTGCCAATATCATCTGGAGACCCTTCTCCATTTCCTCGTTTTTCCCTCGGGACTCTCCAAATAACTTCTTCACTTTCTTCAGAAGGCCTTCGGCAGCTCTGCAAGCAGCCCAGCCCAATAACAGACAATAAGCCCTTGTCATTGCCTCACGGTTTATTGGTGTTAAAACTGTGTTACAAAAAGATGTTAGCATTCAAAGAACAGAAAAATAAGACAGGATTTAAAGCAGGTTGACTATACTAAATCAAGATGAAAATGGATACCTGAAAAGTGGTAAGACCATTTATAATTAATATTAAAGCACAAAAATATACACATTTAAAATGTATTAGTAATATAGCATTTTAAATTTGAAAGAGTCACGTTTTTCTCATAATCTGACTGATAAAGTAAATTTTATGATCCACTTCACATACCCCTGCCCCCAAATCCCCCAGTGTTACCACAGTGACACATTTTCTCCATTACTTTGAATATAAGGTATGAACATTGATATATTTGTTTAGAAATTGTGAACAGAACCATTCTTGATGTGCTAATACAATATCATGATGCTGATCTACTTTTCTGTTTTCTTTCAGCTAAGTGATCTGGGAGTTTCCTGATTTTAACTTAATGGTTTTCCTAAAGCGATAATATTCTGAGCCTTTAAAAAAAGACCAAACACTTGGATAACAGTAGTTCTCAAGCTAACCGGCATCACAATCCCCAACATGCTTACTAAAACAGATTGCTTGGTCCCATCCCCAAATCTCTGGATTCGGTAGGTCTGGGATGGAGTTTAATAATTTGTATGTGTAGGGGCACCTGAGTGGCTCAGTGGTTAAGTGTCTGCCTTTGGCTGGGTCATGATCCCAGCAACTCAGGATAGAGCCCCACATCTGGCTCCCTGCTCACAGGAAGGCTGCTTCTCCTTCTCCCTCTTCCTTCTGCTCCTCCTGCTATACGCTCACTCTCCCTCAAATAAAGAAATAAAATCTTTATAAAAATAATTTATATGTGTAACAAGTTCTCAAGTGTTGCTGATACTATTCATAACATATATATTATTTAAGTATTAATATCATCACTTTGAAGTTAGGTGACTATAAAAGTACACAGCTATTTTTTACTGAATATATGGTCACATAATTCATCTGCATTAGTAAAATCACAATTATTATTCCCAATCTCAAATTTTCAGCCCTAAATTCAAAGTAGTAGGCATTTATTATTTGAGGACTCTTCTATTCAGCATTTCCTAAAATGACAAAATGCACAAAATGGATTGCCAAATTCACAACTTTATTTATCCAGAGATATTTTCATTAAAACAACAACAACAAAAAACTATTGATGGTTTACAAGTCCCTAACGCAAGCGATTAATAAAGCAAGTCCTAGTTATGGAAGGGATAGCACCAGAAAAGATCATTCATTTAATTGTTTAAATATAGGAAAACATGCTTTTAATCCATTTTAGAATAAGATAAATAATAACTAAGTGAAAAATAATGAAGTCTCTTGTACTCAAAAGTGTGATGAAAATTTTAGAAAACTGTTAGCAATCTGGAAAGCTCACTGTATCAAATGAAAAAACAATAAAGCATCTACTCACACTAACTCATCTTCAGCAACTTCCTTTTGTTTGTCTAGATTTTTCCTTCTCAGTTCTGCCATCATCTGATCAATCTCTTTCTGAAGCGCTTGCAAATTTCTCTCAAAGGCCTTGTCTTGAGTTCCGAGAGTTTCATTTAGTCTTACAGCTTTTTCATTTACAGCTGCAGGGGGTAAGACAAATTTTGTAAATTAGTAAACAGAAGTGCCACACGCAAAAATGGCAGCAAGCATCTGCTCTTCCCCACGATCTCCAAATGAAATGTAGTTTGCCACGGGTGTTCCTGCTGGGAACAGAGAGGTAGTTAATAACGATCCCTAACAAACAGGGAAAGGTGACATATTTGTCCAATTATATTTCTTTTGTGGGCCACAGTAATTGAAGCATGGTGTTTCTATCTCACAAGGAAAAACACGCTAATAAAGAAATGGCCCAAACCTTCTTCAAGTAAGAAGTAAACAATGAGACGCAAAGCCTACCACTTGGAAGATGAAAACACAAGGTCTGTGCTACTGCTAAGACACAATCATATTCAGTCAGTTTGCAAATACTGAGCACAGAAAAACCTCTCAGTGATGAGGTCTCTGAAAACGAACCTGCCCTCGCTCCTCCACGCCGTTCTATGTTTCTGTTTAAAGGAATGAGGGAGGAAGCACTGGACTTGGGATGAGGGTTCTACATTAGGGCTCAAAGCTACCTTCTAGCCAGAACATTCATTGTAAGAGTCTGTGTTTATTATGCATTGAGTAAAGAAAGCTTCAAACTGGGCTCTTCAGAATTTAAGGATTCTCTGGGTGCTTCAGGTATTCTACAAACAATGTCTATTCTGTCAAGTATCTATCTGATAGGTTAGCATTCTGAGCAAGTTTCATTTGAAAAAAGAATCCTATTTCAAATAAAAGTCAGAAAAACTGGTGAGTTGAAACATTTATGCAATTCTACCATTGGTTTTAGGCCAGCTTCTCCAGAATTGTGCTTTATGATGCATTAACTTAACGAGGTGAAGGGAGGTGTTTTCTCAAACTCTCGTGTGTCAATCCCTTATCTCTGTAATATCACCCGTGAATGTCCTTAGAATAAGGCCCTGCATTGGCCAAGAGACATTTTTTATTATTCCATGCTATATCCTAAGATGTCTTTCATGGCATAAGGAATACTGAAAATTCACTTCTACTCTTGGAGAAACTTTTCTGATTAGCACTGGTTGGAGCTGTTCCAAGGGTAGTTATTCCAGGTTCTTTTAACAGGTGAACAGAGCTGCCATGAAGGGTGTGACACAGTGGTTCTGAACTATGGTCCCCAAATAAGTAGCATCAGCCTCACCAGGGAACTTACTAGCAATGGAGATTCTCAGGCCCTACCTCAGACCTATTGACCTAAAAATTCTAGGGGTAAGGGTCTAGCAATCCTTGGTTTAACAAGCCCTCCAGTGACTTCTTCTCTACACTAGAGTTTGAAAATCATGGTTAAGAAGAAGGAATTGGTTTTCAATCTTGAATTTTACCCTTCCCAAAATGCATGTTTCAAATTCTCTTTTCATGATTAAGGTATTTGGTTAGAAAGTTGCTGCCGTCAACCACTTATTCTGACAGTCATAATCCAATCTGCAGAACAATTTAAATAAGCTGTTTTAGAGAAAAAACATGGCCACTCATAGCCCTGTGGTAGAAATTTTTGCTCAGGTGCCATATTCCTAGAAGTTAGGGAGGCTAGTTTGCTCTTTGTCAACTCCTTAATAGTCCTACTCTGACACATACCAAAGAACCTTCTCAAGATTTCACCACTACAGTTGCTAAGTTATCACTTAGGCTGCATTGTGTATCTTAAGGAACAACAGTGATGATGGACTGATTAACTGGAAAGCTCCTTGATCCAGTAGACTTTGTGAGAACTATGGCAGAATGCTAATTATTAAAATGTAAGGTTTATACTTCTTAAATTTCAGGAGAGGTGGTAGAAGTATGTTGAATTTAACTAATTGTATCATTTAACTAACCACTGACCTCATTTGCATTCATAAATCCCACTTTTCAAATTGTTAAAGGTGTAGGGTTTTTTTTTTTTATTAAGCGAATATATAAATGAGTTTTGATTAGAAATATTTTTTGAAATTTGATTGAATATAGGTCCTGGGCCTACATATTATTTTTTTCTTTTATAAAGTGAGTATATAAAAGAACTTTGATTAGAGATATTTTTTGAAATTTGATTGAATTAGGTCCTGGGCCTGCATAGTTCTAAGGGGGTAATGTGAGAGATACAGACTCACTTGTGGTTTATTCTCAAAACTAAACTTCTGCAGAGAAGAACTTGCTGGAAAAAGAATAAGAGAGAGGAAAGGAAAGGAAAAGAATAAGATGGCTATATCTTTTGAAACATAAGCATCATGTTTTCAAAAATGAAAGCACTATGTAAGCAACTAGAAGAAATTATTAAGTCACACAAAAATGATGTTAGCAAAATGATACTGCATTTAAAAAGAAAGCATCATTTTAGTAGAAGAGATGTGATTGCTCCCCTACTTTTATATTAATTTGGAAATTCTCTGAATATTTTTAAACTGAAGATGAACATATCAGTCTTTTAGATTCAAAGGTATACACTATCAGCTCAGTACATGTTCATCAGAATTGAAAATAATTATGACATTAATATAGCTCTGAAATTTACTTATTTCTACTTTATTTCAGAGAAAATTTTAAGTAGTTTTGAAATATCTTTAAAAACAAGATAAAATTAACATAAAAGGAAATGAAGTAAAGATAAAAAATAATGTAAATCCAAAGACATATTAATAGTATCTCAGTAACCAAAGCATAGAAGAGAATTTAAAAGGGACACTTAAGACATATACAGTATCTGTAACATACAAATACATTAATCCATCAGAAGAAACAAAGTTGTTTTTCATACTGAACCAAAAAAATATCCTCTGATGGATAAATTCATCATGAATGACAAATACTACTATGACCTGAGAAACAGGAAAGAAGATGTCTAGCATTTATTAAGTCCTAGTATACCTTAGTACATATGATAATGTTATGAGTTGTTTTATGTATACATACGTGTGTGTGTGTATGTGTGTGTGTGTTCACTCCTTAATTCTATGAGTTCATGGAACAAAATATAGAGTATTTGTGATCTAATCTGGAGTCATACCAAAGTAGATTTTCAAAATTATAGGGAGATTAGAATGCCTTAGATTAATAGACCTTGATAATCTATGAAGAGATCATTACTTATAATGGAAGATAGAGGGAGTAAGGTATCCCATCTATTTAAAAATAAAACTAGATAAATGGCAGGCAAACACATTCATTTTTCCCACAGCAATTTATTGCCACTAATAAAACCTAAAAGTACTGATACTATCTCCAATTAGTATAGTTCTAAGAGAAAAAAAATGGGTGAGTTATGTTGTATAACCCACTCATGACTTTTGGGGAGTTTTCTTTTAGAAAAATCTCCTGAACTGCCAAGACTTGTAATACATATAAACATCTCAGTCAGGGTTTCATTTGCCTCTGGCACATTCAGATTTAAACATTCAGGAAATTTTAACAGTTGGATTAGTTTTGCTAAAGTTCTTTTATAAAGGGCTATGCATATCATGTGTGTTACCATTTACATCAGTAGCTGCCGGATGAAGGGAACAATGTCCACATTTCTCCCTGGTACAGGAGCACAGCTATCCCACATGGACTTTCATATAAATTAGGAAAAAGTTATCCTGTCTGGACAGACACAACCAGGCTGCCTGACAGATGCATAATTTAGAAAAGGGAGACACCTTTGATGATACCTAACCCTTTTCTCTGATGAATGGACTGTGGGTGGAGCGTAAAACCTGGATGAAATCCCATCTCCACCTGCCACTCCTGGTGCCTTTGTGCAGTGCACAGACTGGATAGTGGGTACATGGCAGAGTGAACCGATGAGCAGTGTTGACGCTGGAGTCTATGGAAAACATGGCCCAGCATTTATCCTTAATCATGGATACTTTTTAAAAAATTTTTTTATAAACATACAATGTATTTTTATCCCTAGGGATACAGGTCTGTGAATTGCCAGGTTTACACACTTCACAGCACTCACCATAGCACATACCCTCCCCAATGTCCATAATCCACCCCCCTTCTTCCTCCCCACTCCCCCCAGAAACCCTAAGTTTGTTTTGTGAGATTAAGAGTCACTTATGGTTTGTCTCCCTCCCAATCCCATCTTGTTTCATTGATTCTTCTCCTACCCCCCCAAACCCGCCACATTGCATCTCCATTTCCTCATATCAGGGA